>NC_079148.1:28468358-28665570 GCF_945859685.1 Eupeodes corollae
ACATATTTGTCCGTGTAACATAAACATATCTATCCGTGTAAACTAGGACTGAATAGTACGTGGAAATTGATCATCGGTTGTGTTGCTGAACGCACTCATTGATCCAGGAGAAGTTTGACATATACACATTGAACAAGACACACTTATTTTACATTACTGGACGGAGGCACCTCGTGGACGGATCACGGATATACTACATTTTGGCGACGAGGTAAAAATAACTTGAAAAATTAATTACATTATATTTTGCTAAAAGCTATTTCAGTTCACCAGTTATTTGCATTAAATTGCGATTAGGTACTCTATTAACCTATCCTGTGTGAATAATCTCAGGCATTCAATTGCGAATAAAAGAAACAAGGCATTCAATTGCGAAGAAAAAGGAACAAAGCATTCAATTGCGGAGAAAAACAAAAAAAGAGAACAAGGCAATTGCAAAAGGTTACCTCGCATTAAATTGCATGCATTAAATTGCGGTTTGTTAATAAAAAGGTAGTCTGCGAGTATTTTATTTTGTCCTGTTAATGTTAATCTTAATGTATTGCAATTACAGAACGTTACCAGTGAACCTCGAGTTAAAGACCATTGATCAGTTAGTCAATAATTAAAAAAAAAAAGGGTGGTTGCAATGGCGCAACAGTACACTCTTGACAAATTTGATTGCGAGGGAGACGGGAGTTCAGTTGCAATCAGATGGGAACGATGGAAAAGGGGTTTAGGCATTTATTTAGAAGCTGCAAGTATTGTAACTGAAGTAAAAAAGAGAGCAAGTTTACTACATTTTGGTGGGCCAGAGCTGCAGGAAATTTTTTATAACCTTGTTGACGCGAATGTAGAACCAAACGAAGAAAATGAGGGAAACGTTTTTAGGATAGCAATTGAAAAGTTAGACGAGTATTTTGCTCCGAAACAATGTCTTGCATTCGAGCGTCACATGTTTAGAAGTATAAAACAAGAACCAAATGAAAAATTTCAGAAATTTTTAGTTCGTCTCAGACAGCAGGCAGGAAAATGTGCTTTTGCGGACATTAACGAAAACCTAATCAGCCAAGTAGTAGAAAAATGTTCTTCAGTTGCTTTGCGCAAGAAAATATTAAAATCTGGGGACTCTATGACATTAGATGAAATAAAAGTGGAAGCAAACATAATTGAAGCTGTTGAGTGCCAATTAGAAGAGTTTGGAACAAAAACTGAAATACAGACAGTAAACAGGATTGAAAATGGCCTTAACAAGGGTAATAAAAAAGGATGTTCAAGATGTGGGAGTTTTAAACACTATGGGCGCGATAAAGACTGCCCCGCTAGGAACAAGGAATGTTTAAGGTGTGGAATAATGGGACATTTTCGTAGGCAATGTAGGACGAAACATGGAAATAAGAGGAAGCAAGAAATTCCAGATACTGGGCAGCATTCTAGTAAGCCAAAAAGATTTAAGGCAACAAATAACGTCGTAGATATGGATAGGGTCCAAGGAAACAGTAACAATTATATTTTTAATATTGATGGCGATGCAACAGTAACATGCAGAGTAGGGAACATCGGAATAGAAATGTTAATAGATTCAGGCTGTAACCAGAATTTAATCACGGACAAAACATGGGAACTTTTGAAACGAAAACAAGTACATGTTACAAGCCAGAATACAAAACCAAATAAAAACTTTTTAGCGTATGGAAGTGAAAAACCTTTGAAACTTTTAGGGTCTTTTGACGCTGCAATCGAATTTGCTGGTAAATCCGTAAATACAACATTCTACGTGGTTGCTAATGGAACACGAGACTTGTTGGGAAGAATTACGGCGACATCCTTGGGTATCCTTAGAATCAATATTGGGATAAACCAAGTGAAAGAGAAAGGATTTCCGAAATTCAAAGATGTTTTAGTTGAAATTCCTATAGACGACTCTGTTAAACCCATTTCTCAACCATATCGCAGGATTCCTATTCCTTTAGAGGACAAAGTTGACGCTAAAATAAAAGATCTTCTCAATAAGGACATCATAGAGGAAGTACTTGAACCTTCGAACTGGGTTTCACCGATTGTGCCTGTGCTCAAAGACAACGGAGATGTTAGGATTTGTGTGGACATGCGGCGAGCGAACACAGCCATCAAACGTGAGAACCATCCTTTGCCAACGATGAATGAACTTTTGCCAAAAGTTTGTGATGCTAAAGTTTTCAGTAAGCTTGACATAAAAGATGCTTTCCATCAAATAGAGTTACATCCAAATTCAAGACACATCACCACTTTCATCACTTCAAAAGGACTCTTTAGGTACAAACGAATGATGTTTGGCATTACCTGTGCGCCAGAGATTTTTCAAAAATTATTGGAAAGAATACTTTTGAAATGTGATGGCGTTATGAACTTCATCGATGACATTTTGGTGTATGGCAAGGACGAAACAGAGCATCATGAAAGATTAAACAATGTAAAGGAAGTCTTGCAACAAAACAATGTTGTCCTATGCGAAGAAAAATGCGTTTACGGGTTGAAAAAGGTCCAGTTCCTTGGCCATGAATTATCTGGAGAAGGTGTGAGGCCATTAGAAAAGTATATTTCAGCTGTCAAGGAATTTAGAGAACCTACAACCATTGCAGAGTTACAGAGTTTTCTGGGACTTATCAATTTTATTGGGAAGTGGATTCCTCATCTGGCAACTTTATCCGAGCCATTGAAAATGTTGTTGCGACAGAAAAGTAAGAGGAATTCAGATATTTCAGAAAACTGGGGAAAAAGTCAACAGACAGCTTTTGATAGCTTAAAAGATGCACTTGTTGACGTTCCCCAATTAGGCTACTACAACCCTCATGACAAGACTTTGGTAATAGCGGATGCTAGTCCAGTGGGGCTTGGAGCAGTTCTTGTCCAAATCAAAGAAAAAGGACCACGGATAATTGCTTTTGGTAACAAAACTCTTAGTGATTGTGAACGTCGATACTGTCAGACGGAAAAGGAAGCTTTGGCGTTGGTGTGGGCGTGTGAACATTTTGATATGTTCCTCTACGGTAAAGACTTCGTTTTAATAACCGACCACAAGCCTCTAGAAACAATATTTGGACCGAAGACTAAATCTTGTGCCCGTATAGAGCGATGGGTTCTGAGGCTACAGTCGTATAGGTATAAGGTAAAATACAGTCCGGATAAAGATAATGTGGCAGGCCCACTGTCTAGACTATGTAGGCTAGCAACAAATCCATCCACAATTTATGAAAGTTATGTTCATAGCGTTGTAGAACACTCACGACCAACTGCTGTATCACTCCAAGAAATTGAAGAATGTTCCAAACAAGATTCGGAGATACAAAAAGTTAAAGAAGGCCTCTATAGTGAAAGTTGGGATGAAGCAGTCAAAAGCTATAAAATCTTCCAGAATGAACTATGTTTTTACGGTGACATTTTACTGCGTGGATCAAAAATTGTGATACCAAGTAAACTAAGAGATAGGGTTCTCAAAGCTGCACATGAGGGTCATCCTGGCATCGTGGCTATGAAAAGCAGATTAAGAACAAAAATTTGGTGGCCGAAATGCGATAAAGACTCTGAAAATCTTTGTAAAGCCTGCAAAGGGTGTACCCTAGTTTCTGCACCCAACCCACCTAATCCACTAAAGCGCCGTGAATTACCAACAGAACCCTGGATTGATGTAGCAATCGATTTGATGGGACCACAGCCAAGTAACGATTATATTTTTGTAATCGTTGACTACTACAGTCGATATAAGGAGGTAAAAATTAGTCGAACCATAACAAGCTCAGTTATCATCGTGCTTTTAAAAGAGATATTCAGTCGTTTGGGAAATCCTGTTTCCATTACATCAGACAATGGTAAACAGTTCATAAGTGCTGAATTAAATGAATTTTGTAAAGAGCAAAACATAAGAATTTACCATACGATCCCCTACTTCCCCCAACAAAATGGTGAAGTAGAGAGACAGAACAGGGACATTCTTAAGAGATTGAAGATAAGTCAAGCTGAAAAGAAAGATTGGAAGGAAGCCTTACGTGAATACATGATAATGTATAACAGTACCCCCCATACGGTAACAGGCAAAACACCATCTGAATTGTTTTTTAGTAGACAGTTCCGAGATAAACTACCAATGATGAGAAACATAACTTACAATCCAAGAGACGAGGACATAAGGGACAGGGATAGAGAATGTAAAGAAAAAGGTAAAGAGTATGCGGATCGGAAAAGGTGAGCTCAAGATTGTGATCTGCAAGTCGGTGATAAGGTGTATATTAAAAACATGAACAAAAGTAATAAACTAAGCTTAAACTTCGAGCCAACTTCACATACAATCGTGTCAAATAATAATGGAGATATCGAAATAAGAAATGATGAGACGGGAAATAAAATAAGACGGAATGTGGTCCACCTAAAGAAGGTAGAAGGACAATGGAAAGCTTTGGATACAGAAAGCACAGAAGACGGAGATGTTGTACGTGAACACTCAGAATCATCAGACAAATCTAATTAAAACTATGAAGTGAAAGTTAAGAAAGTATGGAAAAAAAATATTTTTTTTTATTGATTAATTGAATTAAAAGTTTATTTTGAAAAGAAAAATTGTTTGAATTATATCGTATAACTAAGGCTAATAAAAACAAATAAAATAATAACAAGGAAGGGATGTAGTGTTTAGTTCCTATATATGATTTACTAGATTGTGTTAAATTCACACAATGATATCTTATTATTTAGAACTATAAAATAAACATATTTGTCCGTGTAACATAAACATATCTATCCGTGTAAACTAGGACTGAATAGTACGTGGAAATTGATCATAGGTTGTGTTGCTGAACGCACTCATTGATCCAGGAGAAGTTTGACATATACACATTGAACAAGACACACTTATTTTACATTACTGGACGAAGGCACCTCGTGGACGGATCACGGATATACTACAAATAGGAACACGACTTTCAACTAATAAGATATGACGAACCGTACTTGACGTAGGTATTCTTTCAACTCAGCGACGTGTCGTTTAGTAAATGGCCACCCATCGCTCAGATTGATCGCTCAGCGACTAGTCATTCGGTTGCTCATTGCGGGCCGAAGCCTAACGCTTAAGACTTCAGAGTTTAATAGTTTGCACTCAATCGACCAAATGGTTTGGGCAGTAAGGGTGAAGACAGACTGACAGACGGGTGGAATGTCGTAATGTCATCTCGAGTTCGAAATTTTTTACGAATGCAATTTTTGCCATATAAGTATGTAGTTCCTGACGTATAGTAAGTCACAATTACAAATGAAATCAATATCGATAAAAGTAAATTTCAGAACTTTAATTTTTGTTTTTAATCAATTCCAATTTCCTTTCGTGTGCAAGTGAAATAGAATCTAGATGATATTACGATTCAGATCTAAAACTTTTTATCTATCAACATTGTTGTCTGCAAGTGAATCAAAATTTAATAAGTTAACGTCAAAATTTGAAACCAGCTGATTTTGGCTTTCGATTATCAAAAACCACCACCTCTAAATTTCATATCAACATGTCACTGCTTTCTGCATTTGTTTTCCTTACTGATTTTTAAAAATTACAGAATTTAATTTGATCACTGATACTTAACTCATTTTCTGAATTTCTTACGCTCGAATTACTGAGTTTCTTCAAAACTTTTTTTACGGTAAAACAACTTTAAAATGGAGTTTGAAATTTTTTAGAAATTTGAATACCAATGGAATCATTATTATTATTTGAGTACATTTTTAAAAAAACCTAAAACCCCTTTAATGTTCATATTATACAGATGGTATTTCCTGGACCCGAAGATAGATTCAGCTCCTTTCTGTAGCACTTAAAAATATTTCACACCTCGTGCAAAGTATTGGAAAGTCGTCCGATTGCAAAATAACATTAAGTTGTAAAAGAAAAGAAAATTGATTACAAAATATCTCCAAATTTTTACAATTAGGTGGAGCAAGAGTCCATAGAAAACCAGGGTCTAGTGGCTTACAAATCTCAACCATTTCTGTGTAAGAGTCAGAAATATCAGGAAATGAGGTAACTGAGAATTGGAATTGGAGAAAAACACTTTTCTTGGCAAGAATTACTCTTGGAGAATTTGTCAATTCAAAGGCAGTACCCGTACAAAAAAAAACTTTACGTGGCACATGCAGGGATTAAACCCAAGATTTCTGGATTGACTGTCCTACGCTGTAACCATCACGGCACGGGTTATTTTATAATCTGCCTCTACCCCTGAACAAGATGTTTCAAATTTACTCTTTTGTTTTTTCAATTATTCTGTTCTTTAAACTGCTTCTAGGAATTAGCTCAAAAGATTCAATAAAATATTAAGTCCTTATTTTCGAAAGAAATAATCCTCATTATATCAAGAAAGTTCTTCAGATGAATAACTGAACCTAATCATTTCGATGGACATACACACAGCTTTGTATACAAATAAAGAAGTGAACCCTATCACTCATGTGGAAGCTATTCAATAAATCTTTTCAATAAAGATTTTGTGGGACCACTCATCACAGCACAAAAGCATCACCATAGAGTGATCCTTTTGAAGCGTTTAAGATTTAAGTATTGCCATTGGATGTGGCTTTGGTTTATTACTTTATGAAGTGTATGTTTCAACAACCTTCTACGAATCGAATGAAGCCTTCCGGCGGCTACGATGGGTGGCCGATTTACTGCTCCAACTCACATACACTACCTAGACCTACCTTTGGCCATCAACATCCTTTATACAATGAAGCAATCATTCAATCAATTCATTTGGCAATCGCACATCAACCACTCAACTGTGTCGCACTTCATTTTAGGGTTTATTTGTCAGTATTGGTTCCTTGATGCTTTGCGAAATTTCTCTCTTCCGTATATAAACATCATAACGATGATGGACGTGATATAATCCTTTTTTGGTCTAATTATAGGTTCAGGTTCAGAAACCCGTTTTAAATCCCAGGAAGGACCTTAAATTTCAAAATATACACAACGTATCAATTAGAACAAAGAATTCATAATATTTCGAGCGCAAGCAAGCTCCATTGAGGCTGAGGGTGATCCTGCCTATGGTGATAATAATAATCTGACAAGGACACACAAAGCGACAACGACAACGACAACCCTTCCTGTTGATGGGCATCGAACAATACTTAATGAGTTTGAGTGAATAATGAAAAACCGGATTTCGCCCTCAATTGAGCACTTTTATGTAGTCAACCAAGCGATACGCGTGTGTGTGTTGTGAGGGCTTGAAGTGTGTATAAACAAGTTCTCTTTTTTTTTTCCTTTCTTTTGACAAAGTGATGATCCACTTTGGTGTCACTTGAATGATTCCAAAACTGGCCGCCCTGTAGGATGGTGGCCCAAAGGATATAAAGTAGGTGATGGGTATTATAAATATACATACGTACCTATGTATGGTTCGCGTGCCAACTCAAGTGGGAAGCTTGAACTTAATAAACCACAAAGTGAGCCATACGTATAGAGCTAAAGCCCATCATCCTCATGATGACGATGATGAGAAAGGATCTATACTCGATGACTATGAATAGCGAAACATATGCTTCGATTGTCAAAGCACCCTCTTATTGACACGGATTGGAGTACCTACAGAACACCCATCATCCTACATATATTATAGGGCAGGTGAAGCCGTGAAGGTGATGGGAGTTGGGATCTAATTTTGGAGAATCGATGATACGATGGTTCAGTGGTTTATTATTAGTTTATTTTCTATATGGCAATGATTTTCCAATGAATGAATTTCAAATTGAGTTTGAGGGATATAATTTGACTTTTTTATAGAAGGGCTTTGATATAAATACAATATAATTTATAATATATTTAATTGTTTTAGAACAAAAATAATGATACAATACACTTATTAAAAGCATCAAGGACATTTTTTGAATCATAACATATGCGTCTAGTTGTCTCAGTTATATTAAAGTTTCTTAATTTAGGAAAAATAAAGCATGGCCGCGTTAAACTCTTGAAAAATTAAGTTTATTTTATTTATAGAACTTTTGAATTATTGTTGTAAATACTTTAGTCATAAAAATTTAATCTTAATTTGTTTGACTAAAAAATTTGTTGAACCAAATTCTAATAACTAGAATTTTATCTGACGTGACCAAAAGCTCTTATAAACCATGTCGTCCTTAGTTAACCGTTATAACATTTTTTCATCAAAGTGGGAATTCTTTTTAAAATTTTGTTTAAAGCACAACTTCTCTCCTATGTTTTGGTGACGGCAACTTTTGCCCTAATTTTGTTGGTCACAATATTTTGACAAAATTGACAATAACTTTAATATAAATTTCCATCAGTGATTTTTTTGGTACCTTATTTTGTTTTGGGGGCAGTTTTAGCACCAAACTTTTAACTTTTGTCATAAAGGAACTATAAGGCTAGTTTTGCGTTCTTAAAAAAAGGTCGAACTCAAGAGTACCCTTTAGAAAACTTTTTATTGTTTTTATTTCTGAAGATCTAATGATCCGATTTCAATAATTCGGTTTATCAAAAATATCATTATTTTTAATAAAATATTAAACATTGTTTTTCGAAATTCCATATCAGGAAAAAAAATCATCATTTTTAAGAAATTGAAATTTAAACGTATATTAAAAGGCTTTAAAAAACTACACACTAAAAACATTTTTAAACTGAAATTACAAAAAATGTATATATGTACATATGTATATAAGAAATTTATTGAAATAAAAAAAAGCTCTAACAATTTTCATATACAAATTTTGAAAAAATTAAGGTTTTTTTGGAATTAGAATTTTTGAAAACAAACTTTTTAGGCAGTTTTATTCTTAGATCTTAGATACAGGAAATATTTTTAAGCAGATTCTTTGGAGACATGTGCAAGTTCGTGCTACCCAGTCGTGCATTTTATTATAAAGTGTGTTTTGTTTTTTTTGGAAACTTCTTTATCAGAGTCATTTTTGTTTTTGTATGCCTTGCTACTTAATTGAATGTTGTTTTTGTATTTTTGGGTTTTATGTTAGTGTTCTTATGATTGATCTTTTGAGATTGTAGTTTTTATGTGACAATAATTTTGAAAAGAAATTTTGTAATATTTTTCTTACTGGTAGTTTTATCCCTAACTTTTTTTGTTAACTTGTCACTATGTTCTCTTCTCACGTCATTTATTTTTTCCTTTTTTTTCTAAGCGATTTTTACGGAACTTATTGTCATTTCGGGTTTTTGATGAATTTTTAAACTTCAAATTTAAATTTATTGTAAGAAGTCTGAAATGTAACAATTCTGAGTACTCAAATTTTATCATTTTTCAATGTTTGACGTTTAGAGATGTCTTTTGGGATACTCTTTTTCGTGTTCCATATGTATCTCAAGAAGCATCAAAAATATTGGCTACAAATGAGTTTTGTTTTGCAGATAATAACATCCAGCCCTGAAAACAATACTAGCACAGAGGAATAGTTGAGAGTTTTAAGTCACTAGGACCTAGTTCTCAACGGACTATTGCTCCACCCAATTTATTATTTTATTTATTTAAATATCGAAAAGTAGTAAAAATATTCTTAAAAATTCAAGGTTTTGTAGAATACTACTTAAAGAAGAAATTGATTAGATTGGTTGGTAAAAATAGTGACATTTTTTTTAATACTCCTAAATACTTTATACAAAAAATATTGTTTTGACTTTTGGTAATTATTTTAGAAAAATTCAACTGAACGCTTATTTAAAAAACAAATATAATTTAAAATTGATTACAGTTTTTTTTTTTATTAATTAAGACACTCAAATGATTTTGTATACCTCTAATATGCCAAAGATTCGACATGAGAAGGAAAGGAAGAAAGAAAGGTTTGAAAAGGAGGTATCGGTGAACATCGAATTTCAATTCTTGAAAATGGAAAGATAGAGCAGGACCAATATTTCCGAATTCGGATATTCAGTCGAAAAAAAACAAATGTTTGTACTTTTTTAACTTCACATAGGAAATAATTGTAAATGGTCTGAGATAAAAAGGCAGAAAGATGTAGAAAGGGTGCTCAAGAAAATTGCGTGGGTGGTTCTTTACCATAGCAGTTTGAAAAAAAGGTGAACATTTTGGTTAACCCTAAATATCTAACGAACCAAAAACGCTAGAGACTTGAATGAAACTTTAAATAATTTACTGTAACGTGATATCAAACAAGTATATTTTTTGGAAAGATTTCATTTAACGGTTTTTTCATAAATAAAAAAAAACTGAAAAAAAAATTTGTCACCTCCAAAATTTTACGACTGAAATATGATTTCATCTCCAAAACAATTTTGTGCCACGAAAAATAATGTTTTTGACATTTGATAAAATTTTGAGAAAAATCGAATTGACAGTTTTTTTTATAATAAATAAAAATCCAAAAAAACATTACTCAAAGTTGGTAAAAATTGAATATCGATTCAAATATCTTTTCAAAAACTTGAAATTTGGGCTTCAATCTTATTTTATCTTATAAAAAATATTGTTTTTAACATTCTGAAAAATGTTGAGAAAAATCGAATTGACAGTTTTTGTACAAAAAATAAAAGCTTAAAAAAAATTGATAAAAGTTGGTAAAAATTGATTTTCGACTCAAATATCTTTTCAAAACTTTGAGATATTGGTTTTAATTTACTTTTATCTTTCAAAAAATATTGTTGTCAATATTCAGTAATATTTTGAAAAAAATCGAATTGACAGTTTTCTTCCAAAAAATTAAAAACCGGAAAAAATTAACAAAAGTTGGTAAAAAAAGATATTCGACTCAAATATCTTTTCAAAAATTTGAGATTATAGCTTCCAACTAATTTTTACTTATAAGAAATATTATATACAACCTTAAGACAAATTTTGAGAAAAATCGAATTGACAGTTTTTTTACAAAAACTAAAAACCTAAAAAAAAATTAATGAAAGTTGGTAAAAATTGATTTTTGACTCAAATATCTTTTCAAAGCTTTGAGATATTGGCTCTAATTTACGTGTATATGTCAACAAATTTTGTTGTCAACATTCAGTAATATTTCGAAAAAATAGAATTGACAGTCTTCTTACAAAAAATTAAAAATCGAAAAAAAATTACAAAAGTTGGTAAAAATTGATTTTCGACTTAAATAACTTCGCAAAAATTTGAGATTATAGCTTCAAACTAATTTGTACTTATAAGAAATATTTTTTTCAACATTAGAACAAATTTTGAGAAAAATCGAATTGAATAAAAACCTTAAAAAAAAACAATGCTAAAACTTGGTAAAAATTTACTTTCGACTCAAATAGCTTTTCAAAAATTAAAAATATTTGCTTCAAATTTATTTCTTTTCTCAGAAAATATTGTTTTCAGTAATTTTTATATAAAAATCCAACAGTCCGTTTTTTCATAAAAAATAAAATCTACAAAAAATAGTACGCAAATTTGGTAAAAATTGAACTTTTAAGCAAGACAAATCGACAGACGGAATGGGAAGTTATCAGTGTGGGTCGCATCCCAGCCTCTTTTTTATTATTGTAGTTGGATAATATTTTACATTTGCATATATGTTTACTTAAGAGATATAGAAAATTAAATTCTTTACAACTTCAATATAGATACTTAAGACTAATATAAAAATAATTTAACTTAAGGCAAAATCTTAAAACTAAAAATTGCACATAAACCCAAGGGTGATATAAATAAAAACTCTAATTTAAGAGATTAAGAATAAGCTCATTATCAGAATAAGAACATCTTCTAAAAAAATTGTCTTGCCAATTATAAATTACAAGCTTTATTTGTTTAACATCAGCTTTATCATGAAGCCTGACTGTAGAATAATGCCTTGGCAAATTTAGCATTAATTTTAATAATTTGTTTTGCACTCTTTGAAGCTTTTTTAAGTAGGTTTCAGCGCAGTCAAAATACACTGGAGCACTATAAGTAAGTATAGGCTGGAAAATAGTTTTGAATATCAAAATTTTATTATACACCCCAAGACCTGATTTGCGGTTTATGAACGGGTATAAAATTCGTATTGAAGGATTAGTTTTGTTAATCGTGTTGGCAATATGTTTGTCAAAAGTCAGTTTCTCGTCAAGTGTTACTCCTAGGTATTTGCAGTTTTCAGACCAAGTGATATCGACGGAGTTTAGGTGTAACGAAGTTTGTGGCAAAAAATCTGATTTTCTTCGCCGAGAAAACCATACAGTTTGAGATTTTTGAGCATTGACCTTGATTTTCCACTTATGAAAATAGTTTTGAGTACTGAGAGCACATTGAGGCAATAGGCTAGACGAAAAAAGTGCTGTGTCGTCAGCAAACATACCAAATTTAGTGTTTTCGTCCAAAAATGGCAGGTCGGACAAATAAACGTTGAAAAGTATAGGTCCCAGCACTGATCCCAGTGGAACTCCACTAAATATATCGTAAAGAATAGAGTGTACACTTTTTATTGATTTAATTAGATACGTCGGAAAACCAGACACCATAAGTTTGTAAATTAACCCGTCGTGCCAAACAGTGTCAAAGGCTTTTTCAATGTCCAAAAGTACTAGACCAGTCGATAATTTTTAATTAAGGTTACTTTTGACATGCTTTTAATTCTTAAAATTTGATGGCTCGTGAAAAGACTAGCTCTAAAGCCAAACTGCTCATTAGGGTTTATGTTTGCAACCTCGATATGGTTTAGTAATCGTCGATTAATTAGCTTTTCAAACAGTTTGCCAACCGTAGTTAATAAGCTAATAGGCCTATAACTATTAGGATTATTCTTTGCTTTACTAGGTTTGCAGATAGCTATAACTTTTGCTTTCTTCCAATCATTCGGGAAATACGAAAGAATCATACAACAATTGAAAACCATTGTAAGATACTTGATGGCTGTTGATGGTAAGGCTTTAAGCAACCTGTTGTTCATACCATCAAGACCAGATGATTTTTTGGGTTTTAATTGTTTAATCAACTCCTTCACAGAACTATTTTTAAAAAAGTTGTTACTATTTACGTAACTCAGTAAGGAATTGAGCTCAATAAGCTTATCTTGAACAATATTTTCAGTGACAATGTCACTGAGATGAGATGATAGTAAATGATTTTGGCAAAAATAGTCAGCCAATGCGGAATTTTTTGTTTAATAATTTTTGTCACCTTCCAAAAAGGTTTGGAACAATTATCAACTAGATAAAAGGTTATTCCATTTTTTATTTTTGAAAATATCTATCTTTTGATTTGAATGAAAGGATTGGGTCTAAGGAATAGATAAATCAGCTGCTCTATTTACAACTTCCATAAAAGAATATATGAGACCATCGACCTGTTCAGGTGAAGTAATGGAATCGATAGATATACTACTTTGGTTTTAATTTTGATAAATACTCGTATATGAAGTATAACGCTTCCAATTGGCAGCAGAAAAATAATAATTATAAATTTCAGTGTTTTTGTCTGCCATTTTATTCTATGTTTAATTTTTGTTGTTGATATCTTTGACTAGTTTTAAAGTCTTTTTTGATATTTTTTCTATAATTGTCTATCCGTTGTCTATCGTTACTTTGTACTCAAAACTTTTTTCATTAGTTTTTATAAGCGGATTTTTAATGGAGCCAATCTTTTTTTGTGGCAAAATAACTTATTTTGGATATTGCTTCATTTTTTGAAATAATGCTTCCAACTCTTTGGCATTTAAATTGCTTGAAAAGAACAATATGTCTTGTGTTTAAAGTTTATCAAGGCAAAAAACAATTAAATGGTTAACCCGAAGGAACTCTTCAATTACCAGAGGTATCACCAATTTCATTTGCATCTTTGTTTTTCTTGTTTATTTTGTCCTCAAGCACCTAGACCTAAGGAAGACCTGTACCATCCAACAAATGCTCGGGAATGCGTTCCATGAGAGGAAATTTTCCTTTTATTAATAAGATCGTCTTACAAAAGACAAAAATCTATGCACAGAAAATTCAATTTGGGCCTTGTTTTCCACCAAAGAACACTGTTTCAATATATAGATATCCCCTTTGTGATGTTCATACTACCTTACCTATACCTAGGTTATGTGATAGGATAGAGATCTTTATAGCTATGTAGGTATGTTTATAAATGCAATGGAGTGGCAGTTAGAATATTGGTTGTTTTGTGTTTTGCATCAGCGCTTCACCATCGTCATCAGAGAAGCATAAACATCACATCCACTAGGTACATCAATGATATTATTAGAATCCTGGGTTCTTTATAAAGTGCACTTTTCGTCCATACCACCATCATGCCTCACTATGCCACTACATCATAGGCAGAAAGAGAGGCGACTACCTTAAATACTTTTTTTGCCATGCTTATGCTGTGCGGCCGCTGCTGCTTCTGCTTCTGATGTCATTACCGTGGGTCGTAGTCATTTTTGTTGTCAGTCGTCATTGTCGATAAACAAATTAGCCAAGAAAATCAGTCAGTAATTTGAATGCAAGGCAGCCCCATCATTATGCGAAAGAGAAGGAGCTGAAAGCAGCCCGTGGCCCGTCTTTAATCAACTTAAAAAATGGCTTGCTACTTGTTTCATTTCTCTATTTTTAAACCTTAAGGATCTATCTCGTACTTCAAACTCTTACCTATATGATGGAATTTTTGTGGTTAGATATCAAGCAAACCTTTTCTGATGCTGCCACTCAGCGATACGAGCCATCAGGAAATCCATTTTACATCGAGGACGACAACGTTTTTCGTCCTTCGAGCGTTGTCGTCGTTGTCGTCGTCGTCGTTGTCCCCGCGCTTCGTCAATTTGGAGAGATGTTTAATTAAATTTCTGAAATTAAAATGTTTTGTTTACTTAAATTGGAAAATCTCATAAAATAATAACTACACCGCTATAGGTGGAGAGGCCATCGCATCGTTTGGGTTCAAGAGGGGGCATGGACTCAATGCACAACAGGAAAAAAATGGGTACAACCGATTAAGTCGAACAATCATACATGAATGCAGACGTCCGCCTGCCCGACGCGACGCACGCCCGAGTGTCCTCGAGCCTTCAAGCATTCAAGCTTCAACCTGATGCCAGGATCTGGGTAAATGGAATTTATTATTCATCAAGGATTGTGTTGGGGAATTCAAATATTTTTTTAACTCATTCAACCTTGCTGCATGCCGGTGGCAATTCTCCGATTAACCCTATGACTAGGTGACACCGAACAGAAAACAGAGCTGTTGTAGACGTCACGTATTGTTATAATGACTATGATCCTCGGGGGCCAGCAACACCAGGACTAAGACTATATACATATGTTGTATATGGATGGACTCAGTCATCATCACTCGCCGCACATGGAAAGGTGTCCATTTATCGCGTTGGCCGGGGCTGCATCGTCAGGATTCAATGCGGATAAAAAAGAAGACACATCTGCATTGGGAATTTTCGGGATTTTTTACATGCTCGGAATATTGGTTTCATAAATCGAGAGAATGAGTTGGAGTTTTAATTTACACCAAGAGTTGAAATCAGATGTTCATATAAGTTCATAGGCAGGGTGGTCTTCGTATGTCCTTTCATAAATATACTCGTACCTACAAAGGTGCGATGGCTGGTTCGTTCAACGATTCATTTCATTCATATGCTCGTATGTATATTGAATGACGTTCAATTGTCAGCGATTTACTTACCGTCAATGAATTTGAACAATTGAAGTTTTAATTGAGTTTTGCATTGAACTAAGCGATATAGCTTCCAGTTTTCCAATTGAAAAAAATTACAAAATTTTCATTTATACAAATGTATTTTGGATTTAATTGAAACATACGACAACGACAACGCACGCCATCAGCTATCCATCCATATATGAACCTATTTACAAGGATATATATAAAAAAAGACACCATAATGGCAAAATTGATTTTTTTAAGTCCTTGCTATAGGGATTATTGAAATTTACGAGTATGTTGAAGTTTTTTGTTAATAGGTTGGCGTTTATGATAGATTCGTGCAATGTTATTGGCAACATTATTTATAAATATACAAACATTATAACAATAGCTTTAACATAAAAGGAATTTTATTCATTTATCTCGCATTAAAAAGCCATGAGAGTCTAAAGTCAAATTATCGCAAGACGAACGTAAAGGTTGAATAAAATGTTAATTGGATTTTTGATTCGATCTTATTTTGATACTTTTGTTTCAGAAGAATGTGCGATTGTGTTTTTTTTTGCAATCCCTTATTATTTGGTAAGTACTTTACTTTTTGAGTGTAGTTTAAACCTCTTAAGGACCTTATCATGCTCATGAACCCCTTAGCGCTTATAGCCTCCCACATTGAGTCTTGAAACAAAATAGAACCAAAGTAAATAACATATTACCAATATGTAATAAAAAATATGGACACGGTTTTTCATTGAGGTGATCTCACTAAAAACAAATTAAAATGCCCGACTTTTGTCGTTTTTAAGCCAATAATGCCGAGAATATACAATTTGTCTAAAGGTGTCTCACGGAAAGTATAATCAAAGTTATGGCATCAAATTAAAGATCACTAAATAATCTTTAAAAAACATCCTGTTCTTGAACATAAATCTTATACACTTCTTCAAAAGCGGTGTCATTTTTGATGACCTTTAATTGGTACAAGCTTAAAGAAATCAAAACTTCATCATTTCCTCCATTTAATTTTAATAAAGCATGTTCCGAAATTAAGACTACATTTAAGTTCAATTGATAATAAAGCTGTTATTAACTGCTTTACATTTACAGTTTCTTGGGAAGCATAACGTAAAGGGTGATTTTTAAGCTATTATCTATTTGGAAACACTGGTTTACACAGCTGACTCATGTTTCTTGTTTTGCTTCACTATCAAACATCTTCAGTTTAGTCTATAATTTAATCATAAATCTTCTTACAAATTAACAAAGCTTGGAAATTATTGAATTATTAAAATGCGTGCTTTGCTAAGAAAGTTCAGAATCCACTTTTTTACCGAAAAATTGTATTCAGTGACAGAGCTCATTTTTGGTTCAATGGGCATGTAAATAACCAGAATTGTTGATTTTGGAGTGAATGTCAACCAGAAGCATTGCATTGCTACCAATGCAACCAGAAAAAGTCACAGTTTGGTGCGGTTTATGGGCTGATGGCATCATTGAACCGTACTTCTTCAAAAATTATGCGAATCGTAACGTAACTGTGAATGTTGAGCGCCACCGTGAGATGATATCCTATTTTTTGCTGCCTAAAATGCAAGAACTTTGTCTTGTATGATATGTGGTTTTAACGTGCCACATTCCACACAGTACGCGCAGCAATGTACTTATTGAGAGTAGAATTCTGTAAACATTTTATTTCACGTTCGGGACCGGTCAATTGGCCGCCTAGATCGTGGGATTTAACACCTTTAGACTATTTTTTTATGGGGCTATGTTGAAGCTCATGTTTATACAGACAAGCCCGCTTCAATTGACGCATTGGAAGACAACATTGAAGCATTTATTCGTGAGTTACCGGCCAAAATGTTGGAAAGAGTATGCCAAAATTGGACTAAGCGGATGGACCATTTGAGACGCAGTCAAGGTCAACATTTGCATGAAATAATCTTCAAACATTAAATTATATGGATCGTTCTATCGATTCAAATAAAGATTCCATGCAATTTTTGAATTTTATGTGTTTTTTTTTTTAACTTTCCTATAGCTTTTGAAAATCACTCTAAAGCGTAGGTTAGTACTTAACATTCAGATGGAATCCATTGGAAACTCATTCTGACTACCGACATAATCAGAATATGTTTTATGCAGACATAACGGATTATAACGAGTTATCAATTTGGCGGTTTTAAAAGTATAGGGCTAGAATTCGAAATCTGTTAAACTAAGTTCTTAAACCTTTTTTTGTCAGTTGGAAGTCTGAAATGTACGAAAAAGTATTCCTTAAATATCGCACAATGCATATCGTCAATTCGGAACGTTATGATCATATGGTAACCGATGTTTGCCCGTTATTGAAGAGAATGAACTTGGAGAATATGTTGTTTCCACAAGACGCTGAATATGGCCTTATTGCAAGAGACATTTCCTAGCTGCGCAATTCCTTGTCGTGTCGATATCAACTGGCTAGAACTTACGATTTGACACTGATGGACTTTTTTACGACCTTTAAGTCTTGAGCACTTAATAACCAGCATTCGCCAACTTATGGCTGACAACAGTACACAGGAATGGTTAAGAGTTGTAAGTCACTTAGCTCTAGTTCTCAACGGACTGTTGCTTCACATAGTTTATTTATTTATGTCTAAGACCACAAGATGAGCTACTAGTCTTAGGAGATTTCAATTTTCTGGACTAAACAGACGCATGAGAACTATATTCTATCTCCTATCAACATGTCCTCTACCAATGAATTCTTGAATATTGACGGTTTTTCATCATGTGGACTAAACCAATTTAATGGGATTGCCAACAACTTCAACAAAATATTGGACCTTATATTCTTCTCGGACGCACTCAATGCTGATATTGCTGTAAATTCCTCCAATACCCTACTTGTTAAAGAAGACCGACATCACCCAACATAAGACCTATCTTTTAATTTAAATGTATGTAATTTTCCCAATAGCTCCAAAGAAAATCTTGAATTTAACTTTGCAAAATGCAGAATTAATGAATTTTTCAACCTGTTATGTTAACTGCAATATATTGTTTGAGAACTTTGATATTAATACTATGTGCTATAAATCCTACTGTGTTCTCCTTAACTTTTTTTATGAGACCAATCCATTTCGAAAACCACGCAATATTTCTAAATCTCCTCCACGGTTTGATTCTTGCTTAAAAACTTAAAAAATAAAAGAAACAAGGCCTGGATTAAATATAATAAACCAAAAGCTGATAATGACTTGGTGATATACAATTTGCTAAGAAAAATGTTTATTGACTATTCAGATATTCTTTATAATGACTTTATTTTAAATATTGAAAACGACATAAAAAACAACCCAAAAAACTTTTGAAGCTATGTATGTTAATAGTAAGAGAAATACTGAAGGGTATCCAAACTGCATGTTTTTCAACAACGAACTTAGTCATGACTCTGAAAAAATTTCAAAAAGGGTAGTAAAAATGAAATACAAAATTATCGTCCCGTTTCAAAATTGTTCGTCATACCTAAGTTATTTCAGTCTTTTATTTGTAAAGTCATATCGTTTAATTGTAAGTCTATAATTTGTGACAGTCAACATGGTTTTGTTCAAAATAAGTCAACAGTTACTAACCTCTTTCATTTCAGTTCTTTTTTAGATTCGTTTAGATTCGTTTGAAGAACGGAAACAAGTTGACTGTGTCTTCACAGACTTCAGTTAGGGCTTTGATAAATTGTGCCAAAAGTAGTTAACTTCCAAACTTAAATCCCAAGGCTTTAACGATAAATTTGTTAGTTGGGTTTCGTCGTACTTATATAATAGATCATACAGCGTAATTTTTAGGAATTGATATGATTGTATGAATACTTTTAGATTACACTGTAATATTATCATCTTTGCTCTCTTCTCCTTATTTTCTCTAAACCATTAGCTGTAAGTTAGTTTAAGTTATTGTGAATAAAATAAATTTAGTCTTAAGTCAAATCTGGTCGTTTTCATTTCTCCTCCGTTGAAACATAAAACTGGCGACGAGGATAACGGGAAGTTTAAGACGTTATAAGTATATAGTTATAAAGTACCGATTAAATGAGCTCTGACGAAATAGACGAAACAAAAGAGGTCGAACAAAAAAATATCGTTGATGAATTTATAAAAAGCCCTGAAATTAAAATGTCGGGATTCATTGGACGAATTGAATATTTTAATACTGGTGATAATTTTAATAGTTATATTGAACGACTTAATCATTTGCTTAAGCTCAATAAAATAACGACAGACGATGATAAGGTTTCGTTTTTAATCGGTGTCGGAGGAGGTGATTTGTATAATATATCGAAAACATTGGTGGCTCCAAAAAAGCCAGATGATCTAAAATATGACGAGCTTGTACAAAAATTGGTAGCACATTTTGAGCCCAAGAAAAATATTACCGCTGAGCGTTATAAATTTTTAAATAGAAACCAAGAACTAGATGAAAGTGTCTCAGATTTTATTGTTGCTATTAAGCAGCTGGCAGAAGGTTGTAAATACCTTGAGTTTTTAAATGAAGCTTTGAAAGATCGTCTACTCATGGGACTCAAGAACAAACGAATACAGTCCAAATTAATCGACGCTGATGAATTAACATGGGAAAAAGCATGTGAAATAGCTTTGAATATGGAGCTAATCGAGACAGAGATGGCGAATATGAGTGGTGGTTCGGCAGTGGCTGTAAATTCGGTGAGGAAAAAACGTAGTGATGGTGACAGAGATTCCAGGAGTACAACAGTACGACCCCTCGGTGAGCATGCGGTTCGTGGTAATTCAAGGTCAAGAATGAGAAATTTTGATAAGTTACAATGTCATTTTTGTAAAAAGTGGGGACACACACAGAAATATTGTTATATGAAAAACCGTAATAACAGTTATTTTAGAAATCGTTCAAAGAGTAGAAATAGAAATAATTCGTATAATGCTCAAAGAAACAAAATCAGTGCAGTTAATGATTCTGATGTTGAAGAAAACTCAGGTTTAGGTTATTTAAATAACGTGATATATGATAACAGTAGTGCATTATTTATACATGTAATATGTAATGGCAAGCAATTGAAGATGGAAATTGATTCTGGTGCATGCACGTCTGTTATGCACATAAGCACATGGAAATCACTGTACCCAAATACAGAAATAAAAGAATATAATAGAAATCTTAACGTCATTTCAGGGGGAAAAGTCGATATAGTAGGTTGTGCGATGGTGAAGGTCAAATTAACACTGGAAGGTGATGAGTTTGAGTTGGAGTTGGTTGTTATCGGTGGTCCTAAGGTGTTTATTCCATTGCTAGGAAGGTCATGGTTGGACAGGATAGTTCCATTGTGGAGGGATAAAATTGTATCTGGGAACAAGTTGATTGCTAAGGTGGAGGTCACACAAAAATGCGTTACAGATCTTTTTACTAAATATCCAAATTTTTTTAAGGGTGAAAAAACAGTAGCCATCCAGAGGTTTAAAGCAAATATATTGCTTGATGAAAACACAGTTCCAGTTTTTTGTAAGCCTTATTCCCTTCCATTTGGAGTCAAGGATAGGGTGAAGAAAGAGTTAGATAGGTTGGTGGCAGAAAATATTATATACCCGGTCAAATACAGCAATTGGGCTTCTCCAATCGTTGCGGTAGAAAAACCAAGCGGTGAAGTTCGACTATGTGTTGACTGTAAGGGTACCATTAACCCTTATGTACGAACAAATCATTATCCTTTACCCAAAAGTGAAGATATTTTCGTTGCAATGGCGGGTTGCGCTGTTTTTAGTGTTTTGGATTTAGAGGGGGCTTACCAGCAAGTTGAAGTAGAGGACTCTTGCCAAGAGTTTCTCACAATCAATACAGATTGGGGGCTGTTTAGGTATAGAAGGCTAATTTTTGGTGTAAAGTGTGCATCAGCAATTTTTCAAGATATTATGGATAAAATTTTGAATGGGTTATCAAAAGTAAAGTGCTATATTGATGATATAATTATAGGAGGAGCGAATTTCGATGAATGCAAAAATAATTTAAGGAAGGTTTTAGAAAGGTTAAATGAATTCAAAGTCAGGGTTAAATATGAGAAGTGTAGATTTTATAAAAATGAAATCGACTATTTGGGTCACATAATAAGTGAAGATGGCATTAAGCCAAGTACAAAGAACTTAGAAGCCATAAAAAACGCTCCCCAACCTCAAAATCTTACTCAATTGAAATCATATTTAGGTCTCTTAAATTATTATTCCCGATTTATTCCAAATTTGTCTACTGAACTGAGATCTCTATATGAATTAACGAAAAAGGAAGTAGCATTTGAGTGGTCCAGTAAATGTGAAGAGGCATTCATAAGAAGTAAAACCCTCATTTTGCAAAATAATATTTTAGCACATTATGATCCTAGTAAGGAAATAGTATTGCATTGCGATGCAAGTCCGTACGGGGTCGGGGGAATTTTATCCCATATAATTAATGGTATTGAAAGACCCGTACTTTTCGCATCAAGCACTTTAAGCTCTTCTGAGCAAAATTATTCGCAATTACACAAAGAGGCCCTAGCTATAATATTTACAGTGAAAAAATTTCATAAATACATTTATGGAAGAACTTTCACTATATATTCGGACCATCAACCTTTGCGGGAGATTTTTAATCCTAAGAAATCTACGCCAGCTGTTGCGGCAGCTAGAATTCATAGGTGGGCTGTTTTTCTTAGCACATATCAATACAAAATTGAGTACAAGAAGGGTTCTCAAATGAGCAACGCCGATGGACTTTCCCGTCTTCCATTACTGTATGCTACAGGTCTAGAAAATGATAGCATAAAAGCCATACGTTCAACGAATTACATGAATATAAATTTTGAAGATGTTCGTCAAGAAACCGAAAGAGACTGGGAGTTAAAAAGTGTTCTCAGTATGATTCAAAATGGTTTTCCCAGTTTAGTTCAGCATAATCTTAAAATATATGTTCAAAAAAAGTTTTCTTTGTCACGAGAAGGAGGCTGTTTATTTTATGGAGAACGTCTTATTATCCCTAGAACATTGAGAGATTCAATTTTAACTTTATTGCATGATACGCACATAGGAGTTGTGAGGATGAAGATGTTAGCTAGACAATATTTTTGGTGGCCTGGCATCGATGGCGACATCGAGAGCCACGTTTTTAATTGCAAAGCTTGTGTTTACTCTAGTAACAAACCCGTGTCTAGCCATCATCAACCGTGGCCAGAATCGAATTCATTTTTTGAGCGAGTACACATAGATTTTTTTTATTTACAAGGTAAAAGTTACTTAATAATCGTAGATAGTTTTACAAAATGGGTGGATGTTAAAATAATGAAAAATACAAAAATTGAAACCTTAGTAAAAGAACTAAGAACTGTATTCGCATATTTTGGGTTGCCCTCCACATTAGTGTCCGATAACGGACCCCCCTTCGATTCAACTTTGTTCGCAAAATTTTGCAATGACAACAATATAAAATGTATGAAAAGTCCACCATACCACCCCCAGTCTAATGGTGCTGCCGAAAGAGCGGTGCAAACGGTAAAGACATCATTAAAGAAAATGATGATGGACACAAAACTTGTCACTCTTCCTACAGAATTATTAATATGCAATTTTCTTCTCAAATATCGTTCCACGCCATCGACAGCCACAAACTATGGTCCCAATGAAATGATTTTTAAAAGAAAACCGAAAACTCTTCTTGATAATATTAATACAAAAGTAATCGGAAATTCGAAACAGGTTGTTGAAAACAAGTTAAAAATATCAAAAACGTCTTCAAATGCATGTCAAATGAATATAAGAAAACCCTTGAAATTTTTAAAAAAAGGGGATAAAATATTATACAAAATGAAAAATAATTTTAGTTATAATTGGATTCCAGGAATTGTTGAAAAAAGAGTTGGAAACGTAGTATATTTAATTAATGTCGATGGAATCTATAAATCTGCACATATATCACAACTCAAGAGATGTAACTTAAAAGAAATTTGTTTTGCGCCTTCTAATGTACTAAAATCTAATCCAAAAAAAAACAAAGCATGTGAGATTTAAAAACCAACAAAAAAACAAAGGCGTCTTCTTTACCTATTTATAGGGAAAGACGGCAATCTGATAGATTAAAAGGCAAAAATATTGTAAGTTATAAGTAAAATAAAAATGAAGTAATAATGAAGAAATATATATATAATATGTGAATTACGAATGTATTTATATTATTAATATTTGATAATTTAAATAATAATTAATCATTTTATCTAATGCATTGGCTTATAATGTATAAAATAATATTTTGGTTATGAACTTATTAATAGATATTAAGGAAAAATCTTTTTAAGTTGAGAGGAGTGATATGGTTGTATGAATACTTTTAGATTACACTGTAATATTATCATCTTTGCTCTCTTCTCCTTATTTTCTCTAAACCATTAGCTGTAAGTTAGTTTAAGTTATTGTGAATAAAATAAATTTAGTCTTAAGTCAAATCTGGTCGTTTTCATTTCTCCTCCGTTGAAACATAAAAGGAATGAGCAGTCATCATATTTTTATACCAACTCTGGCGTACCACAAGGTAGCCACTTAGGACCTTTACTGTTTATTTTGTACCTTAACGACTTAGAAGGTAAGTATTATAAAGTACTCATCTGTTTTAATATACGCTGATGGCATTAAAATGTTCAAACGTATCGACTCACTTGACGACTTTTTACTCCTACAAGTTGAATTAAATAGTGTTCGCGAATGGTGTTTAATAAATAAGCTTTCACTAAACATAGACAAATGTAAATCAATGTGTTTGACACGCAAACAAAATGTTTTGACTTTCAATTATCAATTAGTCTCTTCTTATTTGACTAAATTCTCTACTTTCTCTGCCCTAGGTATTTTTCTTGACTCAAAATTAACGTTTACAAATCACTATGGATCGGATTTGTAAAACGGTTTTCACATGATTTTCGCGACCCATATATTCTTAAGCTTCTTTATATATCATTTGTAAGACCAATATTGGAATACGGCTCCATAATATGGGCTCCCTTTTATTCAGTCCATATAAACAGAATAGAAGGAGTACAAAGAAGATTCATGGGCTTCTGCCTCCGTTTCTTCCCATGGTACAATAGGCTCGAACTTCCACCCTATAACCATAGGCTTACGCCCATAAATCTTCAATCGCTTTCTAAACACAGAGAGTACATTCAGCTATGCTTTATTATAAAATTAATCAATGGGTCAGTCATATCACTTTCAATTTTATAACAATTAAACTTTATTTATAGCCGTATTAGAAGACAAGTTCCTTTACGTCCCACATCAAGCAGATCGAACTATGGTAAAAACAGTCTCCTCAACCAATTGGTTTTAGTTTACAACAAGTATTACTTTTTGGTATAAGCGATGTTTTTAAAAGTAAACATTTAAATTAAATTTTTTCAACACTTCAGTTTAGTTTTATTTTTTGGAAATTGCTTAAAGCATTGTAAATCTATTAATCTAAGAATAAATGTTATATTCTTAAGTCTAAAGTTCTAACTTAAGTTTGTTTAACGAATTCAATAAATAAATAAATAAAACGCCGCCCAAATTGTTCGAAAATTACTTCAAAAGAATCTATGCTTACAAGAAATCGCGTAGTGGGCATTTAAATGATTTAGTATTTTACACATAATGTTAACGCTCAAAGTCTATAATAAAAAAAATGTTGCATAGTTGTTGTATATACGTTAACTCTTGAAACCACTAAATGGATAAATCTGTGTATCATGTGGACCCGTCTTGAAAAACGGTTCCTCGAAGTTCAAGAGTAACACATTTAAAAAAAAAAAAAGATGAATCTTAGTATCAGGTTTTGTAAAATAGACAATTATTTAAATAGAAATAAACCCAACAAATAAAAATTGCAGTAAACTTGCGTAGCTATGTAAATGAGAAAGTTAAGAGTGAAGTAAAGAATCAACTTAATACAATACTTTTTAAGTAGAGAATAACTATCTTCAGTGCAGCAAACTTTTAAAGAAGAACTTTAGGAATTTTTGCGAATCGGAAAAAAGGGCAGAATTAGTTTCAAAAATAAATTGATGACTTGTTTAGTATCACGGTTATATTTCAAGCCTACCATAGGAAGTTATTGTAACTATTCCATTTTGTAGAAAAATGTTGGCATTTCTCGACGTTTCAAGGTTTCCAGAATCTGAATCAAAGGATTTTAAAGAGATGTTGGTATGTGCGCAGCTCGAAATAGCTTTTTTCGTCGTTAATATTTCAAGAACCAGAGTAAATATCGACTTTACATGCATTTTGTTTTACATTTATCGAAATACATAGTAACGACTTTCAATTTAGAAAAAATTGAAATCAAAAAAGTGAAAAACTTGGTTTACCTGAAATATCTCTCGAACCAAAAACGCGAGCAACATCAATTAATGTTTATAGCAAACATTGTGACGATGACGTGGTACCAAATAAGATAAAATTCGAAAAAAATCAACTAGATTAATGATATTATACCTCCAAAATAATTGTAAGCATCGAAGAAAACCCGTTTTTTGAAATCTATTATATATTTTCGAAAACCGAAGTGGCAGTTTTTTGTCCAAAAAATAATTCTGCTAAAAGTTGGTAAAATTTTATTTTCGACTACCAAATCTTGGCAAAAATTGAATATTTAAACTAATTGTATCTTAGAAAAGAAAAAACATTGTTTTTGACATCTGTACAATTTTTTTATAAAAATTAAAAATTTATACACAGATATTACAGAAAATTTGTAACAACAGTTTTTTGACACGAATATCTTTATTTTATACACAGTGCGAGCTTTAGGAAAAAATTGGAGGATTTAAGGGGAGATACCGATGTACATTGGTCTTAAGATTTTAAATATCAAAATGATAGAAAAAAACAGAGCTGGGTAAAGCATTCCACATTCTCGATGTGCGGTTAAAAAAGAATCTCTTGACAGTACGTCCAAAATTGAGCTCAAGGTTAAACTGATGTGCATTCCTAGGAGTACGCGTATTACGGCTGAATTGTTTGAGGGGAGGGGGGAGGGAATGCAACTTGCTAATTCAAGAGAACGCCTGTTTATAAAAATATCGGTAGAACAACGAAAGTTTTTCGAAATTGTTTTGGTTATAGTTCTATCGCCTATCATTTTCAAGTTCTTGGATCCTGTCTAAAATCCTTAAACTTGTTTTACGGGCACCTGCCCAAATATGCGAGTTATATTCAAATTTTGGACGAATGAGGGCTTTGTAAATTACAGCCTGATCAGAAAGGGTGAAACATTTCTTGCACCGTTGGAGAAATCCTAAGCACATTGCAGCATTTTTGGCAATATCAAATATATATATATTCTATAAGAGGTTTTACATACACATACCGAGTACTGAAAGTTGATTAGTTACCTGGATGCAACTGCCGCTCTTGGGTAGTGGCATCGAGGGTGGGTTTCGATTTAACGACAGGAGACAGCATTGAGTTTTCCAAGCATTAAATTCTACACGGTTTTCGATTCCCCATTGTACAATGCTGTCGAGATCAGAATTTAATGAGCTTATCATACGCTGCCGTTGAAGTTCCACATCCGAAGGACAAGGTTGTCAATCTACAAACGAATATAAAAAGCTGAGGGTTATATCGTCAGCGAAACACTTTAATGGATTAGAAGTGGCAGCCAAGAGATCGTTTAAGAATATGGGGAAGAGATTCGGAGACCAAACTTAGGCCTGTGGAACATCAGCATTTATTTAATGAATTACAGGCTTGATACCAACCAATACAACTTGCATTGAACGGTTAGAAACGTAGTTTATAACCAACAAAGAAGGGATTCTTCAATACCAAAAACATGCATTTTTGATAAGAGAGGCTGGTGCGAAACTCTACAAAATTGCTTTGAAATACCAAGTGCAATAATCATACTTTCTCCAAAACGATGTAAAAATTTGTTCCACTGTTCGGTGAGATAAACTATGAGAACACCAGTGGACATATCGCTACGAAAGCTATACTGCCGGTTATTAAAAAGCTTCCGTTCTTTGAGACATTTCTTAAGCTGATAATTAATCAGCGTTTCAATAACATAGGAAAAAAGGGACGTGAGTGCCCTCTTGAGAATAAATAAAGATTTTGAAACCGAAATTATTTGATTGTATAATAAATATTGATGAAGCATAAACTAATTTTCTTAATTTTGTTTTCGAGAAATAAAAACTTTCAAAAACACTTCTAAAAATTAAAATATCTCAAAAAAAAAAAACAGATAGGAAAATAAAATATATTTCATATTTTTTGTTGACTTTTAATTGCAAATATCCAATTTTTTTACGAAGAAAAAAAATACAAAAACAAATAAAAATTGGTTTTCAACTCAGTGGGAAGTTTAAAATGGCAAATTATTAAGAATTCTTATGTTTTCATTTATAAATATTTGTCCTTAATTCATCTCTTAAGGGCAGCCTAATTTATGTTTACAAGAAAGTGTCAACAAAATGCACTTTAGCACACTTTGACATCTTTTCAAAACAATTAAACTCTTATGGTTAACAAATATGTTTAAGCCTTGTTTTTCTTATTGCAGAGAAGAGCCTTGTTTTTGTAGAGAAAAGAAAGGCAACAAAAGTGCGTTTTGTCTTAATAAACCATTATCATTCATTCCATTCAAACATTGTTCGTTAAAAAAATAAAAACAATAAATCAACTCAACACACACAATCAATTGAATTTATTCATGTGATTACCTTGTCAACCGATGCCACTGGCCATATTCATACCAAAACCTTAAACAAGCCTAGCAGCGAGAGAATTCTGCATTATTAGGCCATATTAAAACAGAAGGAACAGTAGTTGTGCGAGTATATATGCTTCCGGATATTGGTGCCAGTTTATGCAATGTCCTTCCCACCACTTCAACTTCCTGCCGAGGTGTAGGCCACCCCATGCCCCATCCCAATCCACTCTATACTAATTCACCTCCTTTTCAACAAAACAGATGTGTGGCTTTTGTTGTATAAATTGATGTACTTGCACATCCGTAAATATATACATATATAAGTGTATGCATGTATGTAGATTCGTATTTATAATATGCATCGATATTTTGACCATATAACCGAAAACAGTAGTGACTTTGTAACTGGATTTAGCTGTACGATAAACTTAATGACATTAATAACATTAAAGCACTCTCCGATGTGTATTGTATAAAGTATGTGTTGTGTATGAGTGTGTGTGAACTACTGTTGTTGTTGTTTTTGTTGCGCTATCCAATATCCTTATTTGAAATGTGTGGCTGGAGATTGGGGGTTGCGGGAGTGTTGTTGTTTCTATCTGCATGAGGGACTGTTTACTGGTAAAAGGAAATAGCAACTATTATGCCAGCTAATTCTATTACAAATGTAATTAAAGGATAATAATTACTTCAACTTCGGTGATGTTCCTTTAAACTCTTAGTGGTATAGTATGTAAAGGGAAGAGTGAAGGGTTTTTGTATATTCTAAATGTGTGCATAGAGTACGAGGGTCCTTAAAATGTCATCATATCTCCTCATCCCCATATCTCCCACACCGTCTCAAATACCACTCTCCCTCAGCGATTGTTTAAAACTTTATTTACGTATTCGTTTATGTGATGCGCCTTCGGGCGGCTTCGATGGATATTTAAAACTTTATTAAATATTACATTCCCTTGACACTAAATGGCGTCAATTATATCAAAAACCCAACCACCCACCGCATTTTGAACGGAAGAAAGGATGTGATGCTGATGGTGATGGTGGTCAGAACGACAACAACATACACCGAGTCTACTCTATAACCAAACCATATTGCGTCTACTCTATATTGAACGAGTTTTAATCTGATTACGATTTACTGTGATTCAGATCTGATTGACATATTAGTCGGTTAATTAATTGATTTAAAGCCCACAAATGATAAAGCAATGAATTTTCATTCAGACACATACAATTATTGTTGAGTGCTATTTGTATAGCTATTTTATAATATTATACTCGTACATTATGCAGACAAGAATTGGACACTTATTTATTTGTATTCGTAGGACCTCTTTTCCTATACCTATACCTATTTTGTGTCATTATAATGTATCAATGTACATTTGTATATTTTGTGATTTTTAAACTCATGCTATTGCTATTTAATTTCGGTTTGACTTTAAATGTGATATGTTAATGAATGAGGATTGGGGATTAAATTAGAACATAATGCGTTTTATGCTAATAGCATAAGCTTATAGCTGCAGATGTATGTACATATAAATACTATAGCTCAAATATATTCGTTGTTATCGAAAAAAAAGTTAATTATTATTGTTAACTGTTATTATACTATTGATGGATATGTATGCAATTATATTAATTTATATGGTTGGACCTGCAATAAATAAGTATGATATATGTACATGTTAATGTTTACAGAGGTTACCAACCTACATCGAGAGATTAAAAAAAACAACGGAATTTAAATTTTTTTTAAATTATCTAAAAATTAACAAAAATATTTTCAATATGTTTTTGTTCCCGTAATATCTTAGTCGAATACTAATTCTATTTATATATATACATATACAAATTTTAAATGGTTCCTACCTAGAGTTGCAAGTTCTGGTCTTATAATACCGATAATAGAAGAAATGTGTTATCGAGTACCAAAATTAATCATTTGCGGAGATTTAAATATTAACCTCATTCAACCCTCCTCTAATTGTTTTAAGACTTCAATGAATTCTCTGGGGCTCTCTTTTGTGAATAATATTGAACCAACACATTTTAAGCCTGACTGTGTCCCTTCCCTTCTTGATGTTTTACTTGTAAGCGATGTTAGTCTTGTTAAATGGTCTAGTCAGTTATCAGTTTTGCTACTTTTGATTTATATCTTGAAAACGAATCTCCGCAATACTTCGAGTATCGTGATTTTCGTAATTAATTGCCCATCTATTGCCTTGTACTCAATTTTTGTAAAATCAAACGTTGATTATCAAATTGAATGTCTTACTGTTGCAATTACTTATCTTCCCATTAAACACTCGTCAAATAAGATCGCGTAGTTATCTCTGGTTTTCTCTTGAGATCATTAATGCTTTGAAAACAAGAGACGTTTCATACCGACGACGTTGGAAACGATTTGGTTGCATAGAAATGCTTCGGCAATTCAAAACATCTCGGAACCTTGTAACTAAATTAATAAAATCAGTTAAATACAATTTTTATAACAACAGGTTCAACTCAAATCGTTCCTCCAAGTATTTTTGGAAAGAAGTCAAGAGTATTGGATTAAGGGGATATTTTTCTATTTCCGATGGCAACATTGATTTAGAGGAGTTGAATCGAAAGTTCTCTACTCCCCCAACCCAATTCCCAACTGGGCAATCTAGTGTTTCTCTCCTAAGACAATTTTAATGTCATAGCCAGGGCACTGCTCATAAGTCTTGTCCAAGAACTCGAAGAATATGTCTTTGGTGTTTTCATCTTTCTCCTCTGTTGGGGCATGCGCGCATATTGGCGAATTTAGCCTTGATGCGGATTGTCGTGATGCGCTCGTTCACACTGTTGAAACTCAAGACTTTTTGCCTGAGTCTAGTTCCAACAAAAAATCCACACCCAAGTCGACGCCTTTGTTCTCGGTAGCAGTCGCTGTAGTATATATCGCAGTCTTCTAGTTGGCGTTTGCCCGGTCCATCCCATCGCACTTCTTGGTTGGATGTAATATCTGCCTTGCAGCAATTTAGGGACCTAATATTATACGTACATCTCCGAAGTTCGTTGTCCTTATTTCGTTTGGTTGTGGGTTCGTCCGTATCCGAGGCTTATTGGTGCTTCGCAACTAAGGTATTTTTTACGTGGCCAGAAAATCACCCCGACGGCACAGCCCCCAACCTGGAGGGCCAGATCCTTAGTATAACTCCAAGGAAGGGGAGCTGGATAAACCGCTCCTGGCCTGGGCTCCGAATATGTCAAAGAAGCCTTATAAGGTGTTCACTTAGTAGTTCAACATTACTGGAATAGTAGACGTCACCGTTGATTCCATCTCGAGAATTCATCCACTGCCTTCTGGATAAGGGGAGGTACTTTAGTGGAAACAGCTCTCCCCCTCTCAAGTTTGCTGACCCAACAACTTTCCACTGGGGTTAGAACCCAATCTCCAGATGAGGTACTAGGCACCCGATGTTCACCGCGGGGAGGTGAGAGTAGGAGTTGATAGACAGAGGTGGTTTTTGATAAAAAAAACCTGTGGACGCTTGTGTCCTCTTGTATGCACATTTCTACTATTTAAACATCTTTTTGCGTAACGTAACAAAGAAAAAGTCCATCGGTGTCAAATCCTTTGATCTCAGTGGTCAGTGGATAACGCCACTACGAGAAATTACGCGGTCAGGAAATGTCTCTTGCAATAAAGTTATATTCGATAGAGTTGTGTGGCATGTGGCACCGTCTTTTACAAGTCGGATTCTTCAATAGCAGGAAAAAAAGTTAGTTATCATGTGACCATAACGCTCAAAATTGACGGTGGCAGTAATTTCATCGTCTTTTTCAAGGAAGTAAGGTCCAATCACAAATTTGTGTATGTAATGGCCTCTCCTCAAATGATTGAGGATTCTCAGAACCCCAAATACGATAATTTTTTTTATTAAAGAAGAAGAATATTTTTTTCGAAAGTCGCCCTCCACCGCGTGTTGTTCAAGTAACCATTCGACGTATCTACGACCTTGTGGATGGCCAGCTGGCTTCAATTGTTTTGTGAGCTGTACTTTATATGGATGTAAATATAGTAAATATATACAAAATACGCCATAATGTGCTGTAAGACAGTCTGTATTTGTATTTATTTTAAAATCGCTTACAAGGTAGGAAATGAGTCCTATAAAGTGTTGCAAGCCTCTTTATTAATTTCATAGCAGTTTTGATCGGGATGAAATTTCCAGTGACTTGATGAAGGCTGAGACTTCCATAGACGTTACCAATGGCACTAATAAGGTGGGCATCTCAAGTGAAAGTGCGATTTAATACTACTAATAGGTTTTTAGCAGTGCTAACGTATTCATTGGTTTTGTCGTCAAGTTTTTATGGGTTTGAACCCATTAGATCAAAGTTTTTGAGTATGATGGGGATGCATGTTGATTTGAAAGGGTTAAGACGGAGACCGTTCTTTTTTGACCATTGTGAAATGCAGAGCAGGTCCTAGTACTTTAAAGCTACAGCATCGTTTTCAGGTCGACTTAACAAGAGCTGCACATCATCAGCATAAAGATGAATTAAACATTGTTTAGCAACTTGTTGTAGCTCATTTATGTAAAATGAGAAGAGGATTGGTCCAAGGATAGATCCCTGTGGCACTCCACTCAAAATATTGAGATATGTGGAGGAGTTTCCATTGGCCACCACGCTTTTTGCCTTCCACTGAGATACGAAGATACAAGCTTACAGTACTCTAAAGAAAACCTTAAATTAACTCGCAGCTTTCTACAAAGAATTGATTGGTTAACAGTATCAAACAAAATACAAGTATAAAAAATACCTTCATCGTTTTGGTAAAAGTAGATTATTCACCACCAAAAACGTACTGTGTATAGGATTATTTCCATTTTGGTGGAGAAATTCTAGTCGACTTTTGCACCCATATTTTAAAGTGAACAAAACACAACATCTGCCAAAAATATTGCCACTTTCCTTATGAGTGTACAGAATTGTTACTTTTGATGCATGCAACGTAATACACTAGTCAAACTTCCCCATCCTAAACGCTAAGCATTAAATTGGATAATTAATTCAATATTATAAGAATATCAACCACAGATTAGTTATTTCTAGAATTTTCCTATTTTAACAAAACTGGAAAACTATTGAAAATCAAATTTTAAAAAAAGCGTATACGACCTAGTGTACTATTGAGTTTTATTGTGTTTTTAAGCAAAATATATATATTCTAAGTAACAACGAACATTTTTCCTAAAATAAGATAAAATAAAAAAAAACTCACCATTTGAAACCTTTTTATGATCTTCCATTAAACGAAATATTTCTCTATTCTATATAATTTTATTAAATATACTTTTTCCCAATTCTAATCTCTAAAAGTAAGACAAAAATACTTATCCTGTTATTGGTCATCATATACACGATTATACTGGACGAAAAAAAAAATATGTCCAAGGACCTTCACTGTGTGTTTTTTTAAATTGCATTTGCCACACAATCACTTGTATAACGATAATGGCTCTCGACTGTCTCAATCGCTGCTGCCCACTCACATATTTTCATGACCATCCATATATGATGGGATATCCTTTCCTTTCCTTTATAGGTATTGCCAAAGTGCGTCCATTCATTTGACTCGAATTGCAGCAGGCAAAACTTGAAGGAACCCAACACCAAACCATCATCATCGTCATCATACCATCACTATCCACCATATCGCCGTCGTCATAGTCATCGTCACTGACTGACTTTTCTATAAAGTCCAACTAATCCAATATCGAAAGCCACTCTATATACAAACAGATTTGAAGTGACCATTTGGTGGTATACCTATATTCGTTCATGTGTGTTGGGGTCGTTTTTCTATGTAGGTACAGTAGGAGTACAGAGGGTATATGTACCACTTTGGACATAGAACACACCGTGTGAACCCGAGGAAGAGAGGTGGACCTCGCGTTTGGCTATATGGTGAAACAAAAATGAATTTATAGCTTCATAAATCAAAAACAATATTGTCACATCCGAGTTTTCATCTTACCGTACTGAATCTATGTAGACATATACTAACCATGGCACATAGATAGAGATGGGTAAGTCTCGATAGTGCAGGTTGAAATATACAGTTACATCTCAGTTCAGGACCGGAGTGACATTAGATGAGGATTTTCGAGATTAATATGGTTTTAATATTTTCATAATTAACTTTTTATCCTAAGTTTTAAGCATTTTATACCAATCATCTCCCTTTGGCAGAATAAACATTTTTACGTGATCCTTCAAAAGAGAAGATTTGTAAAACAAATACGAATTGTTTTGATTTTTTGTTTTAATATTTTATACAAATCAGAAGCTGTATACAACTGTTCGCTGTTTGTATGCTCTTATTAACATTAAATACTAAATGTGAAAAAGTGTCAAACCAACATATATATAAACATCGTTTTTAATTACACAAATAAAATATTGTCAAAATTGTATGCGATATCTTTTTATACGAAATCTAAGACCCATTAAAATACTGCACGAATAACAATATTAAAACGCTTATATAATTTTCATTTTTATTTTTGTCACAGAAAATTTTCATCTAGGTAAATGACATAATAGAAAAATATTTCTGGCAATTTATACCAAACAATAAGATTCTTTTTATTGTATACCAATTGTTTTTGGTAAACTATAACAAGTTTTCTCATGTTTCTAAAATTTCTTCATTTGTAACGCCTTAAACTTAAAAAAAAATACATTTTGCTCAGTTAATTTTTTTCTCTTTATACCAATTGCTTTCAATTTAAACTAATTCTAAAATGATGCTGCACAATTTGCTAACCATTTATTTGTCAATAAATATAATTATTTCTCAATAAGACTCATCGAAAAATTACTTTGCTTGTGTTGTTTCATACCTATTGTATTATTTAAGGAATTTTATACCAGTTAATTTATGCTATATTATATTCCCAACATTATACTATTGTTGTTTTGTAACACAAACTTAATTTATATTTATTTGAACGACAAAACTTATATTAAATAGTGATGAATGATATAAATAGTAAAAATGTATATCATTCAAATTGAAGCAGTTAATTTTATACCAAACATTTATACATTATAATTTTAAAATAAAAAAATTGACTAATTATGATTCATCATAAAAAATGAGTTGTTTCCTTACTTTGTAGTTGTAACTAGTGTTTTGTCCGGCTCGAAGGACCAAAATGTTTCTTCCAAAATGGTTTTCCAACAAGAAATAAAGAATTGTTGTTTCCTCGGTGAGGAGTGACAAAGTAATAATTTTATTGAACAAACAATAGCAACATTTTAGGTACAATTTTACAGCTAAATAGTATATAAAAGGTTTATGTATTTTTAAAACAAAGAAATTACAAAATTAAAATTTTATTATATTATGACATTTGACAAATGACATTTGTATATTTTGACTTCCAAGCTTGAGAGATTGTTGAAAGTATATCTAGTTGAGCCACTGTGTGGTTACATCAGTTGAGCTGCTGTACGCTTAAGGTTATGTTCGCAACAACTAGAAATAATTGGTATAAAGTAACTCAAGAAAAAAGTATGAAAATTAAATGGTATACAACGAAAATGTATGATCTAATACTTCAATTATGCTCCTCAAAGTGAAGTTCTTGACAAAGTTGTGGCTTCATAAATAAAATTACTTTTTTATACCAGTCAAAGTGAGTCTGGTGATTACTAGAATTAGAAAAACGCACAAATACGCCTGTGTGTAAGTGACATCCTTTCGTATTTGAGTTTCTTTTTTTTAGAAAAATCTCACACACCAACGTAACCGTATGTTGTAGGTATCCTTACAAGCTGACTTGGTGCTTGGATGCAATTTATATCGGAAAGCTAGCTGACTATGATAAAAATCGATCGTTGTTCCAGAAAGCAAAAAACAAGACTAAAGACTTATCCCTCTGATAAAAATGATGGTGGATGGTGAATACTGACTTTTCTCTTTTATACCTCCATCAGGACAGCACAAGCAAGCTAGCTTCGAACGGAACGTAGGACTCCCATAAAAGAGTAAAAGGAATTCAATTCTTAAGTTGAGGGGTGACAGGGGTATGTGACAGGAAATCACGATGATATGACAACAACTTCAATGAAAAACGATCAATAGAAAAGCACGCGGCAATCGTTCCTCAACATAAGGAACAACCAACCATCCAGATTCCAGACTCAAAAACTGTTCTATACTATATTCGTACGTATACGAGACGATGAGGACGAGGACTGTATGACGCAGCCATCAGGCCACATCCTCTGATGCATGCTATCGAGGTATCCTGTCTTTCATTCCAAAATGTCACACTCTATGAATGCTGATATGATGATGTATACTGTATTCACTGGTGAATAAGGTCTGCACCTTACCATATCTGGGTCTTGTGTCTGCGTCTGCCGGCGCTGATACTTATGCCGACGACGCTGCGCTGGCTGGTTCGACATTTGACAATCCATCTCGCGCGCGAATGAGACTCTTTCTCCTATTGCAAGGATTCAATGTTCGTTCATATGCAAGGTTGGGCTGGAGGTGTTGCGTTACTCAGTTTTTCAGTTGGGAATGGTGAAGTTGTTTGTAAAGTTTGATCAGAGGAGGTGTAATTATTTAAAGCAGAATTAAGACAGCAAAAAAAAAGAATAAATAAAATACCAAAGAGCGAAGTTTCACTTTAAATTTTTTTGAAATTTGATGTGCACCTACAAACACACAGGTAAACTGGTACTGATACTGATGACAACATCAAGGACGATGTTTGTATAAGCTATACATATATGGGGGTCCTTTTCTCTTCGCACAGCAACAGCTTGATGTGCATCCTTTTGTTGTACAGGTATACACGTTCACGTTTTATTAGCTTGTTAGCTTTGTGCGTTTTGAACTAAAATGACAGCAACAAGCAAACGAAACGAACGATAGTGTTTTTGTTCAGTTGAGTACCAGGACCGGGTCTGGGAGCGGGAGTGAGACTTGGTCCTGGAACTGGGATGGAGATTTTGCTGCTACATACTTTTTTTTGTGTTGCCTTCATTTTACTGATGCTTCGTTCTTTCAGTTAGGTAGGAAGTTAAAAGCCAATTGACGTTGTAAAGTGGATTTTATTGGGATGATGGAGAGAAACAGAGCAGGTAAAGAGAGTAGAGGCTTTTCTTTCGATAAACAAGGCAGTTTAGTGATTGTGGATCTACTTGAGGGATGTTTCTGTTTTTTATAACTAGGAAGGTAGATTATATTGTATACCTATAGTTAAGATACTTTTCAAGAGCTTTTTTTATTGTCTCCTTTAATTTTGTAAATAGGAGTTTTGTAAGAAATTGATTTCATTATTATCGGTTAACTTTGTTTTAAAAATTTAGAGAAGATAGTAAGTGAATTAAATGAGTTATTAAGTAGCCCAAAATGAATTTCAAATGTTGAAAGTTTTGTATTTTAAAAATATTTATGAAAAAAAGCATTGATTCTTATTCCAATTCCTTGTTAATCGTATCCTTAAAATCCAAAAAAGGATATTAATTTAAGAGATTCCTAATTATTACCCCCAAAAATGTCATCCCTTAAAGGATAGAACAAAAGCAATCAATGATTTTTGTTTTATTTTCCCCCTCCCCGTATAACAACCAAACACATTACCATCTCCAGTTCTTCCACTATCACAAAAATCGAATAGACACATTATACCTTTTTTCAAAATATACTACTCCTCGTAAAAATCAAACCAATTTTTACATTCATCTAATTTGACACCCTGTTTATTAGCAGGAGGTCACTCATTACGATAGAAGAAAAATGTACTAAGGATCTATTTTTATGTCAATTTACTTATGTAGGTAAAAGAAAATTGAGATTTTTCTTTGGATAATTGGGACAAGACTTTTATCCTAGATTTAGAAAACTGCACCTTTTTTCATCTAGAATGCAAATATAAATGAATTGGAAACAATTTTTGAATGTTTTATTTTTAGAATTTCATTGGTTTTTGTCTTCTAAATTAATACAAACAAAGGTTTTGTGAAGTTTCAAGGCCTCTTCACGAATTTTCTTGTGAAAATGATTTAATTTTTGATATTGAATAGTGTATATTTGAATATGTCCTAAGTGCGGGTTCAACAAATTCAATCTTGGCAGATTTCGAATAATTTTGTTCTTAGTTTTATTGTCAATTTAAATTTTAGAGCTGAAAAGAAAAAATGTTTTCTTTTGATTTTAAAATTTGGAAAATGTTTCAAAGATCAATTTAATGCTGAAAAAGCTTTTTTTGTCTGAACTGGGTGTTTTCTTTAGAGGTTTAGGGCCTTAAATTACGTACATACTTACTTAAGGTGGCGCTACAGTCCGGGGCGGACCTGGGCTCTTACCAACATCCGTCTCCAGCCAGCTCGGTCCCTAGCTATCTGTCTTCAGTTTCGCACAAAAGTTGGTTGAGGTCTTCAACCACCTGCGTGCGCCACCTGAGTCACGGTCTTCCTCTTCTGCGCCGTCCCTCCATTCGCTCTACATAACGTAGCATCTAAGCCGTTGGACTTTAATTCTGTTAACAAGGTCAGTGTCGCTGTACAACCCGTACAGCTCGTCGTTTTATCTTCTCCCATAGATGGTGATTTTGGATGCTCGAGAGATGACTTTACTTCTTAATTGCCTTCTAAGTCCAAAGAAGCAGCGATTTGCAAAAGTTATTCTTCGTTTGATTTCAGCGCTGGTGTCGTTGTCACAAGACAACGAAGTCCTTAAGTATCTCAAAGTTTTAGCTGTTCATGGTGTCATTTTGTTCAAGACGTCGTTGTTCACTGTCCTTTTTTGTTGACAGCATATACTTGGTCTTGCCTCATTGACCACTAAATCCATCTTCTTCGCTTCCGTCGCAATGCTTAAAAATACTCCACTGACATCACGCTTTGATCTTTCAATTATGTCAATATCATCTGCGTATCCGAGTAATTGGATGGACCTTTGGAAGATTGTGCCTCTAATGTTGACGGTTGAGTTTTGCACAATTCTTTCCAGAACGATTTTGAAGAAGTCGCATGGCAGTGCATCGTCTTGTCTAAAACCTTTTTTGGCATCAAATGCATCCGTGAGATCTTTTCCAACTGCACACTGAATTCTCCATCGTCATTCTGCACAAACGGATAAGTTTGACAGGAATTCCAAAACTAGACATTGCTCTGTAGAGCTCTTCCCTATAGATGCCGTCATACGCGGCCTTAAAATCGATAAAGAGATGCTGGATATTGATTTGAAGCTCCTGGATCTTTTCCAATATCTGCGGTAGTGTGAATATTTGGTCGATAGTGGACTTTCCTTTGCGCTAATTTAACTAGCGGCATTTTGTCAGGTATAAAGTGTTTGTTCCTAGCGTAGTTTTGCATTTGAACATGAATAGACTGACGCTTGAAGAACGCTTCCAAATTTACTTTTAAAATAACGGTTTTTTTTGAAATACTTACTGTGCGAATTTTGTTAAGAGCACGTTTGGGCGAATGGATACGCCAATAAACAAAACTTTCAAATTTGGAGTGATGACAATCCTCAAGTGTATTTTGATACACCGTAACATCTGCAAACATTAACTTATTTTTGTGCTTTATGGGTTGGTGGAATAACGGTCCGTCTTTCTTTAAAAACCGATACTGGCCAGAACGTTACAGCCAATTGTGACATCTATAGAGCCATAATAACTGACTTGTTTGTTCATCAGTTGAACAGCCATGATATGCAGGAGCTGTGGTTTTAAAACTTTGGCGCAACATCTCATTCAGTTTGGGCCAATTGATTTATTGAAAGAAATGTTTGGTAATGTTTCGAAGTTTCGAAGTTTCGAAGTTTCGGGCCAACGCCGCTTGCTATTTTTTGTAGGGTAAATACTACGCCAGTATGACACAACTGGTTGATTACTACTTGGAGGACAACATTCGCCAATATACGGTTTTATTTTATTGAAAAAGTCATTAAAAATTGAACCTCCAGATAAGGCTTTGTTAGTATTAACTTGGAATTTGAGGTATGTCTGGTTTATTGCGGCGATAATAGTGTAGGAAACGTTATTTTAACTCAGTGAGTGGTGGGCAATAATGTGTACATATATATTTCTTAAGTGCAATAAAAAATTTGGAAAATACCCGTTTTAAAGCCTCCATCCCCTGTTCAGGCCACTGATTTCCATGTCCCCACTTTAACACCCTTTTAAAATGTTGGTTATGTTTTTAAATGTTTCCTGGTCACAAAAAATCAGATATATTCTCATCATTCACGGTGACTGCTAGACCGAACTCATTGTCGAAGAAGTACGGCCCGATAATTGGTCCAGATTAGAACGAATTGAGAGGTTGTTTTCACACCTCCTACAGTAGTTTGCTGAATTTGGACCACAATTCTCTCGATTATGTATATATTTAGTGACAAACTTCTTGAGGTGTTATTTGATTACTAAAAATGCCGCTACAGTCCTGTGTTAACTAGAGCCTCACCAAACAAACTTCTCCATCTAACCCAATCTCTAGCTAGATGTCTGCAGTTGGAAACAGTCGGCTAAGTCTACGTCGCTGTACAGCCTGTTCAGCTCGTCGTTCAATCTTCTCCTCCACTTTCCACTGTAGTTCACGCGGTAAAGTGACCTCGAAACGAGATATAGTTTTATTTGCTTTGGTCCTCATATACTCAATCGTTTTTAAGCCCAAAGAAAAAGCGGTTAGCAAGAGTAATTCTTCCTTTGATTTCATCGCTAGTATTGTTTTCTGTGTTCATAGCGGAGTCTAGGTAGACAAAGTCTTAACCTACCTCCAAGTTACGTCAGTCATTAGTGATGTTTTGACCTTATCAGCATGTGCCACTAAATTGACAGACTTTTGAAATATTGTGCCTTTAGTGTTTAATTTCATTTTATTTTTCAAGGCAGGAAATTAGAAGCATCAACTAAAGTTAGACAACAACTTGACATCAAGTAATTTTATTATTGTTAGACCTTCTTTATAGTACCCGCGGCATGATGGTTGGGTTTAATCCATACCTATGCCACCTTAATTTAAAAAAATTAATTTTCGCGCGTACTGGCTCTTGCGAGGAATTGACAAATCCTTCAAGAGTAATTCTTGTCATGAAAAAGTGCTTTCTCAAATTAGCCCTTCGGATTCGACCTAAAATTGTAGGTCCCTTCCATTCTTGACAACAGTACTCGCACACAGGAATGGTTGAGAGTTGTAAGTCACTAGGCCCTGGTTCACAACGGACTGTTGCGCCACCCAATTTATTTATTTTATTATTTAGACCTACTTTATAAATAAACACGTCTGATTAAAGTTAGTGTACATTTTTTAAAGTTTGTTGTTTTGAGACAGAGCCCAAGCACGAATAGCATTTTTAACCACTGGTGCTCTTAACGGCTATAAAAATTAAGAGTTATTGTTTCGTGGTTACAGCTTTGTTTCTATTTACTTCTTATTGAAAATATTGTAATTTGTATAAAGAAAATTCAGAACTCACTCTCAAAACCGAATTCAAAACCTAAAAAAATGACAATCTAATAAAGGTTAAGCTAAATATTAAGACACCTATCCTTCCAAATAGTACCTTAAACATTTCGCATTTAATATTCATAAGTGGCAAAGGACCTTTATATGATTTTTTTCACTATCCTTTGTTTTACACCAAAGGAACGATTTGCTGTTACAAACAAGAAATTAAGTAAAGGATTCACTAAAAGATTTAAAAATTAACATAAAATTTATCATAGGTCTTGAAAATTTACAAATTTCGAGCAAATCATTTCAATTTTCAAGAATGATATCTCGATTTTGTTAAAATTATGTGCGTTTGAATTCCAGCGTTGAAAAAAAACATCGTTTTTGATTTGCACTCCAGCAAATCAGTTCAACATAGGCGATGGTCCTTTTATAGTGCTTTTTTCTGATATTTTCTCCAACCATAAAACCAAATCAAAGTGTCCGGAAAAAATATAATCGCGTATTGAAAATAACAAAAAAAAAAATAAAATAGGAAAATTTGAACCGAATCAATACAAATCCATTTATCCTTTCTTCCTTCGTTTAATGCATAATGCACCACACACAAAGCTATGTATACGTTTTATGTGGGCAATGGACAATTTTTTTCCTTCCGTTTTCATTTTCAAAACCCTCTCCCCGCCAAAGTATAATATGAGAGAGGCGATCACATTTTTGCATTTCACTCTAACAGTCAAACTCATTCTTTTGCTTATATTCATATCACACTTTGTGTAAGGATTGCACTCGCATAGTAGCAGCTCCTGGTTTCTTTTCCTTCAGAAGCCTGTCCATTTTTTGAGACTTTCTAAGAGAGACCATGTCACTATACAGTGTACACTGTACATATATGAATATATAGCAATGCTTATATCGAGTGTCCTAGAGGGATGAGTGAGTTCATGTGTGTACCTTTAAAGTCGATTATCCATTCCATTTCAATCTGAACTATTGCTCTATATGGGCGAGTTAAAAAGGATAATACACCATATAAAGATGCTTCTTGGAGGGTGCCTTATGTTGGTTGAAGGTTATGGCATATAAAAGAGGGACGAGTTTAGTGTGTATATATATGTATATTCTGATGGTGTGGAGTCCGTTGAATTGCATGCAACCGAATCCTGTCGGGTATTCGTTCTGCACAGCAGTGCATAAAATTCTTCATGAATAATTTTATACACCCCAACGACGAAGATGCAGTGTCAACACCATAGTGTGTTAAAGATATTGCTTTATACATATAAAACATTTTTGTAGCCATATACTATAGTTGGTGTATGTATGCTTATGTTTCGGGCGGATAGCTTTGGACTGTGTAAGTACTCAAATATCGTTATAAGATTTGAAAGGATTTTTTCTGTATGTAAGAAATACAATTTTTTTTTGTGTGTAAATAAGTTTGGGTGTGTCAAGTTTGAAGAACTAGATGTATCCCAAATCAGGTTTAATATCAACAGTTTAAAGAGCTAAGCTTTTTTTAAGGCAAATGTTGTAAATATCTTCCCAAATTTACTTATTCAAATTACTTTTCTTACTGTTATGGATGCGATAATAACATTTTAAGTATACATTAACTCACCTTAAGACCTTTTAAAGTTGAGAGTTTTAAATCTTCAAATGAAACATGATATAAGAGGACTTAAACTAAAGGCTAAAGACTATCAGAGGATATCTGATATTTTCCCACTAATGGTTGATATAAAACATATACGAGATAAATTATCATTTAAGGAATTTCAATAAAAATTTTAGATTAACTTATTATTGAGATATTCCTTACGGTGCCGTGAAACAAGGACAAGAAAAATAAGAACAACTTTCAAAAATAGTCCTTATTGCCCTCATGAACCCTTTACCCTAAGACCAATTCTCAGCAGTTGCCCGTTTTGCACTTTTTCCAAACTGATTTGAGAAATAAGACCAACTCATTCTTACGGTGAACAACCCCCCCCCCGTCCTTGGGCACACTATAGGATTTGGGGTAGATGCGAGGTACTGTGTTTGCAAAATTTCTTTGAATTTAAGGCAAACCATAATGCTGAAAGTAATATAAAACCAATTTACTTTACAAAAGTGAAATGAGCCCAATTCTTGCAATTTGGCCTTATTTCTCTTGGCTTTATTTCACGGCACTATTAGAGACCTTAAATCAATTTTATCGATTGTTGGTATGCAGAATCTATTTGCTGAGTCTTATTATGAAAACAAGATTTGAGAATTAGCTCCAGATAATGAGATTGAACATTTACAAAAAGGCAAAAATATCTTAATTTGTTATGCAAGAGGTTTATCTCAAATCACTACTCACAAGTCACTTATAAAGTTGATATAGTACCGTGATTGGCCAAATTGTTTGAATTGGTTTATATGAAATATAAAAAAATAATAAGTTTTACCCAAACTATTGACGATTTAAATCGAAGTTTGGTTGATTCCAAAATCTTCAAAAAGAGACTGGGATGCCACTAGCACTGACAACTTCCCATCCCGTCTGTCGATTTTTCTAACTTAATAATGGCTTGTAGATTTTCATGTTTTGTTAAAAAAGTTGACAGTTGAATTATTCTAAAAAAAATACAAATTAATAACAATATTTTACGAAAAATGACAAAGTTTGATTTCAAAATCTATTTTTGTTAAAGAAATTTTTTATCGAAAACCAATTTTTACCAATTTTAGTACCATTTGCGTACTATTTTTTGTAGATCTCAAAAAAATGTCGAATGTCGAAGCAAAATTTTCTGAGAAAAGACATGTGAGTCGAAAATCAATTTATTACCAAATTTTAGTAATGTTTTTTTTAGGTTTTTATTTCTTATAAAAAAGTCAGTTCCTTATTCTTTCATATTTTCATATTTCATATTTATTAATTCATAATTTACATTAAGATTACAACCTTATTATTTTTGAAAGCTTTATAAAATATGTTAGAGCGTTCGAGAATTTTAAATTTAGTAGATACTAAAAATACAATTTTAAAACTATAGTTTACAATATTTAATTTTATTTTTTTTTTTTATTAGTTATAATAACCCTAAGCATCATTGGTCAGATGCGTTAAAAGACGATTTTTGAATGCGTTTGTGTTAATTATTCTTCTAATTGTAATAGGTAGTGAGTTCCATAATTTAGTGGCATGGACAAAAAATGTTCCTTCAGATTGCAGGCAAGCAAATCTTGGCTGGATCAGTACGACAGTTCTTAGCGAATTTGAAAAAGTTAATCAGTTGTGCAAATAATCAGGTTGACGAGACTGTAAAATACTGTGCAGCTGAATGGGAGTTCTAAATTTTAAAAAGTTATCAAAAGTCAGACCCATTATTTGTTTAGAACAACTTGAAATATGGTCGTAATATCTTATATTGAAGATGTATCTGGCAAAGTTGTTGTATATAACATTAAGTTTTCGCCTTGTATTTGAGTCAACGCTACACCACACTTCACATCCATACAGCAGAATAGGTAATAGAAGAGATCTTACAAGCAACATCTTACTACTGACGGGAACAAACCTTTGGGATGTAAACAGTAGACGCAGAGCACTATATAACTTGCCAATTGTAGTAGCTGCATGGTGATTCCATGTTAAAGTCTCGTTAAAAACAATACCTAGATTCATAGCAGACGTTACAGATTCGATAACTGAGCCACCCAGCAGAACCGGTGGAAAGCTTGACTTATCAAGGGCACGCTTGTAAATACACAAAGTTTTAGATTTTCTTGGATTAAGGGTGAGATTATGCTTGAGAGCCCACTGTTGTATAACTACTAGATCCTCATTAACATAGTTAATAGCATTTCTTATGATATCTACAGGAGTGTCCAAGTATAATTGGACGTCATCAGCAAACATATGAACCTTACAAGATTTAACCAGTCGAGGAAGCTCATTAACGTAAAGTGAAAATAATAGAGGTCCAAGAATAGAACCCTGAGGGACCCCTGCTGGGACTGTCTGATTTCCTACAGCAACGCATTGTTGTCGATTAGATAAGTATGAGTGCAGAAGTTTCACCGCAAAACGAGAGAATTTGAAATCATACTTAAGTTTTTGGCACAGCACAAAGTGATCGACTGTGTCAAACGCTTTTGAAAGAATGTAGCACGATTCATGTCCATCGCTCTGCATATATCATCAACAACCAGTAAAAGTTCCGTTTTACAGCTTCTTTTTGCCCGAAACCCTGATTGGTTTGTATCTAGCAGGCTATTGTATGTTAGGTGTCCTTGCATCTGTTTTAAAAGTAGTTTTTCAGAGACTTTGGATAGGAATGGCAGGATAGCAATAGGCCTATATTCTGGGTTTAAAGTCTTAGGGATAGGAAGTATCTTAGTATATTTCCATATTCTCGGATACTCAGAACTAGTTAATATAGAATTAAATAAATGAGTTATGTATTTTAGAATATGAGTAAGTACAATTTTCAAGAACTTCGGACTTATCCCATCTATGCCTACCGCGCCTGATTTAATGGACAGCATTGTCTCGACGATATCTTCTTCTGTGAAACGAGTAAAGTTTAAACTTTGTTCAGGGTCGTCAATTTCATTATTCGAAATATCATATGCAGAGCCATGAGAGTCAATTGAACTACGTGTTTTGGGAACAGATAAAGACACAAACTGGGCATTGAGTTGGTTGCAGTCTATGTTAGAATTAGGTTCAGAAATTCGTTTACCATTGCCCAATTTACACAAGTTTTTCTAAAAGTTATTCCCAGATTGGTTAACTGGGTTCTATAAATTTTCATAGTAGCGTCTCTTAGCCGTTTTAATGCGAGAAACTAATAAATTTCGGAAATAATTGTTTCGTTTTTTAAACAAATCTATTATAGAAGCATTTAACCATGGCAAAGAATTAATCTAATTATTCTGGAGACAAAACCATTTTTTGTTCTTAAAATTTTCTAGGTGACAAAAATATACTTGTTTTTTTTTCAGTTTTTTTGATTTATAAAAAAAACATAAATTGGATTTTTTTCCAAAAATATATTTGTTTGGTATCACGCTTAAATATACAATACAAAATTAAATTCAAGTCTCTAGCGTTATTGGTTCGTGAGGTATTTTGGGTTAACCAAAATGTTCACCTTTTTTTAAATTTCCTTTCTGTCCTTTCTGCATCTTTCTGCATTATTATTTGTATAACAAATTTTATTTCAAGCCGATATTTCTATTGGTTTCTTGAGATATTTAAGACGAAAAAAACATAGTAGGGACTTTGAAACGTCGAGAAATTTTTAATTTGACGAATCGAACCTAGTACAATAACTCCTTATGGAAAGTTTATAATCAGGATCAAGAATGAATCGTAATTAAAACAATTTTTTAATATTTTTAACCACCACCAAAAATTATTCACTGTTTTGAGCAAATAAAAATTGTTAAGAGCTCAACTTTCGTTTATAATTTTTATAATTTATAATTTTCTATTAATTTCGTATTGTCAATACGAGAGAAAAATAATCAAATATTCATCCATTAGCGTTTCTGAGACGAATAATTTTCAGTCTTAACGTTTTACAGGTTACATCATTGGAATAGGATTTAGCTATTATCCTGCGTACGGGAATCTTTTAAATGAAATAAATCTCTAAACTGAGAGCGATCAAAATAAAAGTTCAAACTAATGAGGTTTGAGATTGATATAAAGTACATACCACTTTATCTCTCTTTGTTCTCAATATATTTAAGATGGAAATTAACATCATTATTAATATTTATTAGGCTTAGCAGGAAATGTACAGTTCAAAACCTTCAAGCTAAGATGAAAATCAGTTTTAAGCAATAATATTTAACAGAAGATCACTTATCGTACTTAAAAATTATTCTGAAGGTAATATCATATTTTGTTCATAAATATTTGAACTGAACTTTTTTTTTAAATTTTGATTTAAAAAAAACCTTTCAATTGATTGAAGAATAAAAAATTTTATTAAATTTGAAAACATTATTCGATATTGAGAAATTGCTCTCATTAAAAAACAACCTCTTTAGTCATCTCAAATCGTTCTATAAAAATAATACCTTTATAAAAAAAAGAGCCAGTCCAATTGCATTAAGGCCAAGACCGATTTTTCTCCTCGGGGTTTACCTCCTGGTAAGTTTTGTTCTATACTAGGCTACGATGTGAAACCTGAATGAGGCTTTTGATAATCTTGATCTAGTCAAAATCAAAAATGTCGCTCTTGTCTTAATATCAGTCTCGTCTTGATATCAGGATATCAGTATCTTTTTCGTGAATAGATTATTATTAGGTTTTGCCTTACTTTAGTCTAAGTTCAATTACAGACAATATCCCCAGTATGTACATATGTAATTCTACTTTGTTTTGGAACAATGCGTCGAATAATTGCTTTAAAATATGATATTAAGAAAACAATTTTTTTTAAATAAATCGTAGTTATCCTTTATTAGAATTCAACATTTTGAGAATTTTAATATGGACAATTAACCAAATCGCACGTTGAAAACAAAAGTGTCACTAAACAAAAAGCCTAGTTTTCGAATATCGACAATTAAATATCTGGACTTACTTCAATTGTCTATAGCTCTAAGAAAAAATATTATTAAATATAATTACTTTGACTTAAAATATGTGATTTTAAGATTACAAAAAAGAATTATGGGCTTAAGTAAAATAATGGATTTATGAAAAAGTTTGGTATACTGCCACTTTTGTTTTCACCTTGCGAAATGTTGACATTATCATACAACATTGTTTCCTTAAATCTAGAAATACCATATATGTATGTACATATGTTTTATATTTTTAAATAAAATCCCCAGTTTTCATTTAAATTTTTAATGAATTTATTTTAAATTTAAATTTAAAAAAAAGTATTATTCCGAAAAAATATATCATCAACATTGGGTTTATGCTATAATAAGTCTTCCTCGTTAGATGAAAAGGTTACCTACAAGTTAGTGATTTCAAAATATTAAACCCAATATTTCAATATTAACGAAAATGGAAAAAGGAATAAGTCAGCAAATTTGTGCTAAACGCATTTACACAAATACTTTTACATACATACATGTGGATGCAAAATATCAATCATTTCTAAAAAAGTAACCGCCTTTCAAATATCCCCTAAAACTTCACTTGCAAAGTCATGATAATCATCATCAAAATCACACCTCGAAATTTAAAAACATTCTCATACTTACAATATTGTCTCTGTCAATTGTCTTCATGTCACTTAATAAACTTTCTATTCATGCCAAAACTTCAAACCCTTTTTCTAGGTAAACCTTATTCACATACCCCGTTTCCGTTGTTCTATTTCAACACACAACCGCACAAGTTGTCATTGTCGTGGTTGTCGTCGTCGTTTTCTCCGTTGGTCGGCAGTCAACATCATCTCAACTTATTGCTAGGCTGCTGCTACAAACCACATAAGACACTTATGTAGCGTAGCACTCTCCTAGTCATCAATGCTCCACATATCTTATGCAGGGTGGCATTTGACATATGTTTCCGCAAACCTGCCGGACCCCATACATAATATTTTTGACATTTGATTTAACAACTGCACCCAACAAAAACACTACGCTTGTCATTCTACGTCTTGCAAATGGAAACGGAACGGAAACACAAACAAAGGGTTGAAAGATCACTCTAATCAGCAAATAAACTAGGACAAACTTCACCAACGCTTTGATGACAATACTCGGTCGAGTCGACAAGAAAACGAGGACAAAAATCCCATACCCCCATCGATTCCTTCCACATTATCCCATCTCAGTTTATCGGCCCATATCGTCTGTCGTCCTCGTCATTGTCGTCATCCTTCGCGTCCCACTGACTACTGTTTGATCGTTGTGAAATCATCTAATCAAGTAATCATCCCTCGCAGTTAACACCCCATTTTCTAAGCAATTTATTCAAACGAATTGTAAAAAAAAAAAGGACAACCGACATAGAGGGCGTAACATAGTAGACTTGCAATCGAGAAAGAAATGTCAAGAAAAGTCACCCTTTAAGAAAAGGTCTGTGTTTTCTTTAAGTGATAAAAGATTAGAAAACAACAGCACACCAGGGTGTAAAAGGAACATAACAACATCAACAAAAAAACATACATTATAAAAAGAAAATAACAAAAAATAAATATACATTGAAATGGGAATCCTACCCCCACCCTCTCTCCATCTTACCCCATACTCACTTTCTGTGTGGAGTGTCAAAATCAATAGAAGCATAAATAAAAAAAAGAACCACCACTACACAAGGTGCAGAGGACGAGGACGAGAATCAGGACGAAGAAAACGAAGACGAAGACGAAAGCGAATACGAATACCACCAAAAGAATCTACGAAAAGTTAATTTTTTCTTCATCTCCTTCCACCCTTTTACTTAGTTTTTTTTTTCGGTTGGGAGGGTTGCTGCTGTTGCTATTGCTGCTGCCACTGCCGCATTCAACAAGCTAAGTTGTGTAAGCTTAGTAAAAACCCACAGGGGACAGCATGTGAAAAACAAAATAGAACATTAAAACTGTAACCGGACGAATGGGAATAGGTGGGGGAATAGAGGGTGCTTCAAAGGACAACAGGTTGCAATGCCGAAAATTCAAGAAGAAAAAAAGTAAGATCCTAGAATTTTAGGAGATGAATACCAATACGAAATTTCTCCAGAAAAGTCCAATACTTTGATTTTGTTTCAACAAGTCACTAAAAGTACGAGGATGTAGGTAACTACGCCGGGATGTACAAAAACAAATGGTTACGCAAAAGTTGGGTTGGTTGTTTGTTTGTGTGCAGAAAAGGGGAAAACCATGAGCTTGTGAGTGTAGAAGCTATGAAAAATTATACAAGCTTAGTTTGTGTGGTAAGGAAACAGTGGCGTAGCGTTGACAAAATTTGAAAAGTTCTCAAGAAATTTTAAGTAACTTTGTGAGTTTTAATGTAAGATGCTGAATCCAATGCTTGAGTAGCATTTTAGTCTTAACTTTTGTTTAAAAGCTCTAGAATTTTATAAAAATACTTTATAACAATTTTTTATTTTTACACACTTAATAAGTGGGGCGCAGTTTTTTAAAGGACATAACAGTGCACTTTGGTCTTTGAAGAAAGAAAAACAGCAATGAGTAAAGTGTTCTACATTCTTGATGTACGACTGAAAAAAGATATCTCTTTACTTGACATTACTTTTAAAATTAAACTAAATAGTAGCTGATGGGAGTTCATAAAAGTTTGATAAATGCAAATTGCTATTTGAATAGAACTTTGCTTATTAAATATCACAAAAACGCAACATTGTTTCAGTGTGCTAGCTATGCCAAAGTTTCGGTTTTGCACTATCGCCTACTATTATTAAAGCTCTGTTTTTAGGCACCTGCCACATGTCAATGTAGCTTGGGTCAGTTCTTTTAAACATGTATTTAAATATCTTAAAAAATCGTTAATGTTATGTATGAACTATACAAACAATTAAGCACACTGTGGCATATCTATATATATAAAAATCAATGCCACTTTTCGTTGTAATGTTATAACTCATAAATGCCTTTGCTGATTTGGGTAATTTTGGTCTTGAACTATTCGTGAAAGTCCAGAGAAGGTTTGTACGTAGAGAAAATAAAAAAAAATCTTTAAAAGGTGTAAAATCAACATCTTTCTATACAAACAATTTGTTATGAAATTTGAAATCCCGATTTGTTGATTACTTTGGAAATGTACAACGAAGCTTTAATAATAAATTGAAGATATGTGTCTAACGATTGTTAATAAAGCATTAGCACAATTAAGTATGACCGCACCAAATCGTGAGATACATGACTTTTTTGATCGTGAATTCCAATGTAAGCAGGAGTTCAATTCTAAAGGTTCACGTTTATTTGTACAATTGAATATAACCAAATTCAATATTCAACAAGAACATGTGTTTGACACAATCATGTAAGCAGTTTCCAACAATACAGGTGGATTATATTTCTTGGATGCACCTGGTGCAAAACTTTCGTTGTTTCATAAATTTTAGCGACTATTCGATCGGAACAGAAAATTGAATTGGCACTTGCATCTTCGCGAATTGCTGCTACATTATTAGAAGGTGGTCGGACCGCACACTCTGCATTAAAATTGCCATTGAATGTACTGGCGATTGGAACTCGAACTTGAAATATTTCGAGAAATTCTGCTATGGCAAAAGTTCTGCGATTAACGTCAATTATTTTATGTGGGTTGAGTGTACAATGGCGAATAAAAAAGCAATAAAGTATTTAATCGAACAATGCAAGACTTACGCGGTAATCAACAGCTGTTTTGGTGGTGCTCTGATATTGCTGTCAGGGGACTTTCGTCAAACATTGCCTGTCATTCGTCGATCAACACCTACACATGAAATAATCGCCTGTTTGAAGTCATCAGTTCTTTGGAGATATGTACGAAAATTGACACTGAACATTAATATGGGTATTGACCTACATAATGATGCAACTGCCCATGAGTTATCGAAACAATTGTTAGAAATTGGGGATGGCAATATACCAATCGACAAAACCAACGGATTGATCACTTTAAAAAACAATTTGTGCTCAATTGCGCAATCTGTAGATGCGTTGATTGAATGTGTTTTTCCGAATTAGGAAAGTGAAAAAGTTATTGCCTAATTTGATTGAAGCTACAATCTTAACTGGTAAATCAAAAGGAGAAGTGTGTTTGATACCGCGTATCCCTATGATTCCAACTGACATGATATTTGAATTCAAAAGATTACAATATCCTGTGCGTTTATCATTTGCGATGTTCATAAATAAGGCCCAAGGGCAAACACTTCACGTTTGTGGGGTTTATTTGGAGGAATCATGTTTTTCACATGGCCAACTTTTTGTTGCCTGTTCCAGAGTTGGTACACCCAACTGTTTATTTATGCTCAAAATGGAAAAACTAAAAAATTGTTTATTCAACTGTTTTAGACTTACCCTACCCATATAGACCCACCATAGTAAGAGTACCCAATTTTTTTTTTAGTTTTTAATCTAAGCTGATAAATATAATATAAACAATATTTCACTTGAGTCATTTTGACTTTTAAATAGCTAGCAATTTAAAATATTTTTTGTTTGAATAAATGAACTTAATAATATTTTTTTATTACTATGCCTAATACGTAGCGAAGCACGTACGGAGCAGCTAGTACATAATATTTTATGAAATTATTTCTGTTTAAAAGAACAAATATTTATTTTAATTTTTTATTTTATTGATGCTGAATTTCTTACATGTCAATTCCTTAAAGGGACAATTAAATCTTGACATAAATATAAAGTCATAAAAACCAACTAAAGTGTTCACATACATAATTCGCTTAAAATGTAATTTGTATCTTGGAGCCTTTAGGTCCCACTAGAGCCCTTGGGTTTAATCCCTGCCTGTTCCACCTAAAGTGTTTTTTTGTACGGGTACTGCCTCTTGTGAGGCCTTGATAAATCGTCGAAGAGTAATTCTTGTCATGAAAAGTGCTTTCTCAAATAAGTCGTCTCAAATAACTCTAGTTCCCTTCCAATCCTGAACAGAATCAAGAATGGTTAAAAGATGCAAGTCGCAAGGCCTTAGTTTTCAGTTTTTGAACTAAAGCGACTACAGTTTAATTCTGTATTTTAATTTTGAAACATTTATAAACAACAATAAAATCAAGAAATACAAACGATTTTTTCGAAAATTGCCAAGTCCCAGAAGATTTTAAATTTAGTACACTCGAAAAGATTATCGCTTTCATTGCAATACCGTTTCGCACATTACCATCTACTTGCATTTTTGCAGAACAATGTGTGAAAATATTCAATTTTAAGCTTGCTTTCTGGTCTTGAACAAATTTAGACAATTAAATGCATGAGCACGGATTTGTATTAAACAATTATCTTCTAATGTTCTATTTTTACCTAAACTTAAACAGCTTTCGAAAAACAAACTTTGATCCAGATTTCCGTAAGTCTTCTAAAAAATAACATTTTTTAAATTTCGAAGTAACTTCGCTTGTTATAATTTATTTGATCAAAAGCTGAACAAAGTTCTTAAGATTTTTCACATACGTATGTAAACATTTTTCTAAGAGAAAATTCTGTGACAAATTTTATCCAATAAATAATAATAAGTTGATTAAAATAGAATTGTTTCAATTAGCATAAAATTGCTGATAAGGATTTGTTAAATAATTATGCTCCCTACAACATAACCAAAATTCACTCACTTGAGTTTCTAAAGAAAAAACTTAAAACCCCTAATGCATTCCTCAAAAGTTCTTAAATATTTGGAAAAACCAACTCTTTAGAAAATTTCAAAATATAATTTCTATGTTTTTAGGTTCATACACTTCCAACGACATAACTTCTCCAATCGCATCATTTGCAGCATTACTTAGCGCATGACTTCACAAATTCTCCTACTAAACCAATACACTTACAAAATTTAAATCCATGAAAGTCCCTATCATCCATCCAAACACATATACACACTCAAAGTATCCTATTTGTGTGACCTGTTGCTAAAGGGGATGCACAATACACTCAACGAACCAAATTGTTATAGTTGTATAAACCCCATTAAAAAATGCAACAGGATGAAGTCTTCCCACCGCACTTTCCCACATAATTTTCATCTCTTCATCATACACCAAAGGATGCTCCCTAATTATCGAGCAAAAAAAAAAACATCAACATTAAAACCAGTGTTAGTTTGTATGGTGTAAATGTGTGTGTGTGTGTTTATGTTCAAATGCCGGCAAAGGCAAACGTTTTATGAATATCCAGAACCTACCTTATATTGGGTTCCTCCCGCTTCCGGATAAGAGAAATCGAATTCTATAAACTGGGAAAAAATCATCGGATGAGGTGAATTGCTAAGTTATTCGAACCTCAGTTGGATAGTTGACGCGTCCCGAAACGGTTTGGCGTTCGCTTAACTATGAAACTTTCTAAAGGACTTTAAAAATCCAACTAAAACTACTATTATAATATTTAGAATAAAATAATAGAACTTGTGATTTTATAAAAAAAAAAAGAAATAGAACTATTTTTTAAAAATGTGCATTAAAAGTGAAACAATTTTAAAATCAAAAAGTGTGAACAACGAGTGAAGGACATAAAAAGGCAATACCTAACAATATCCGATTACGGACATAATGTCAGCGCCATATTTCACTGACCATAAGGTAAATTAAAATAATTCCTGTATTCTTATTCATTTATCTCCCCAATTCAACCTAATTATGTATTCCGTAAAAATATCCCGCCCATTCACTTGCGTAAAAAGTCCTTGGGGCTACCGACTGTACGACTACGACAACAACTACGGTGAGGACAAATCCCCGTCGTCATCGCTGGTAATCGTCGTCATGCAATCTGCTGAAATCACGTTTGGTCAATTTCGCATGCAGGACACGTTGTGATTAATTGCTCAATAAAAAATACAGGGGTGGGGCATGAAACGGTCTCCTTTTACATGGACTATATCGATATACCCTGTTGTAGTTCAACAAGTACATAAGCAGCAACAGCGAAACGAAAAGGGAAAAACATAACATAAAACAAATTGATTCAATGTCCTTGCGAAACATCTTGGGATAACAAAAGCGATTCTCGTTTCTTTATCTTGTATCTTCTCTGATACACCAGACATCCTGGCAGGCGGAAGGAGTGGATGAATGAGGAAACGCAAGAAAAAAACACACTCACAAAAATAAAATAGAACTCCATCGTAATCATGATTAATTGCAGAATAAATGAGTGCAGTTTTCTGCTCCCGTTGCGATAGAAAAAAATTCTCCTAAATAATTTACTCCCAAGTGCGGAGCTGAGCGGTGCGGCGTGGCAGTGAGCAAAGAAGGATATATCCTTACTTGCTTCTCATTCCTTTCCGTCTTAGCTCTCGGACTTTTGGTCTAAACTTTCTTAGCATTACCCGATTGACTTTGAGGTGGATTGCGGTGGTGGCAGATGATGACTGCCGGCGCAGCGCGGCGTGTAGAGTTACTCACTTGCACTTTGTGTGTAGTACTGCTGCTGCTTTTGGCTGCAGAGTCATCACCGTCCTTTTAGGACAAATAAAGTTTCGCCTCACAACATCTTTTCTTTGTTTTTTTTTCTGTTTTTTTTTCCTCAGGCGGAAAGTAAATCCTGTGATGGAAAATTTTTCCATCCTCGTTTGGGATGAATGAAAATTTTGCTGAAAGTTTTCTTCGCACTTCATAAAGTTAGCTTGGACTATACCTACTACACAGTACACACACTTTTCCTCTTCTGTACATCGTCCTTGTTTTATATCCTGGACAAAGTGCACGCTTTAATCAGCTGATTGTCTACGTACGTTAGCCATTGTTTTTTTTCCTTTTTATCATATTTTTTTTGTAACTTGTTGTTGTTATAATGAAGGTGGCTGTGCTTGTCTTTTTGAATTTTTTTGTGTGTGTTTGTGTCTAGGACCATTTAACATCGTCATGACAGAGTAACTTCACCATCATCTATCTCAAACTTCTAGCTTTTTATGTTTTTTTTGTTGCATCTCTTCCTCTTTTTGTTTTTTATTTTTCTACAAAATGTGAACGAAATTTTCATTCTAAAAGAAGAAGATTAATTAAGAAAAATATGAAAATTGTTTTTGATTCATTACCCGAAGATTTTTCCCTCATGAAAAAGAAAATATCCTTTTGGTCAAAGTTTTCTTTTTCTTCTTTTTTTTTTAAGTAGTCGCGGAAATAGAAATAGTAAGATTTTTTTTTGTGGTTGTTTTGAGGTTCAACATTGTTTTTGGGAGATAGAAGAACTATGAAGCTTAATTATGGGATAAAAAAACAAGGAAATAGCACTTACAGCATCAGAATCACTCTTAATTTTATCTTTTGGAAAGTTTTTGTCTTTAATTTTTACTTTTTTTTTTACATTTTCTTTCAAGTTAAATAATTTTATTATTTTCAAAACAAAAATCGAGTCTCTTAAATTTGCAAGGATTGGCAATGAGTTGGGAATTCGAATTTAAAAGTAGAAAATAACTTTGTCTACTGATTCTTAAGTATTTTGAGTTTCAAAACCTGAATACATAAAATTTTATCAAAACTTAGTCTAATTTTAAAATAAAACACTAGGGCCATATTTATAGTTCTTTTATAAGTTCTGATTATGTCTTTGCTAAACTTCAGTTCATGTCGTTAATAGACAACTTTAACCCATTTGAAAAACGAAAGCCTGAAGTCTAAAAATAAACACGACGAACATGGGTTTAAGCTGTTGTTTGATCTATTAAACGTCAAAAATAAACAAACTGATTGAGAATATTACGTCGAAAGATGTTTTGTTTTTGAAAATTTAAAAACAAAAATTAAAACGTCAACAGACTTAAACATATTTCAAAATTTTTAAAAAGCTCTACTTTACATGGGTAGTACCCTTGGTGTGATGGTTAGTGCTTTGGACTGTCAGGCTAGAGGTCTTGGGTTCGATTTCTGCCTGTGCCATCTAAAGAGTTTTTCACGGATGCTGCCTTTTGCGGGGAATTGACAAATTCTTCTAAAGTAATTCTTGTCATGAAAAGTGCCTTTTCAAATTAGCGGTTCGGATCCGTCTTAAAACTTTTGGTCCCTACCATTCCTGACAACAGTACTCGCACACAGGAATGGTTGAGAGTTGTAAGTCACTAGGCCCTAATTCTCAACGGACTGTTGCGCCACCTAATTTATTTATTTCTGTTTGGAATAGATGAAGACGATTCGTATGAAAGATGATTCGACAGAAAAAACTGTCAAGTTTATTATTGACCTTCTAAATATTGAAGATCAAAATTTTATTAAAGTTTTGCCAATATCTGTGTGTTTTCAAGTCTTAACAGCAAGCCTGATTTACATAAAATTTCTCAAGTAACAACAAACGGAATAATTTAAAGAATTTCAAAAATGTTGGCATTTTGTAAACGTTTAGGTGATATTGTACTAGAATTGTAGTATGAAATAGCTTAAGCATGTTACTAACTAAAAACAGCTGCTAATTTCTTTATAATTAACAGCTGTTTCTAAAGGGAGTTTTATTTAAAGGACATTTTTTCAAAAAAGAACACAAACAATTTAAAAACATGCATGAAATCTTTATTTAGATCGAACGAACGATCCATATAATTCAATTTTTGAAGATTATTTCATGCAAATGTTGACCTTGATTGGGCCTCAAATGGTCCATCCGCTTAGTCCAATTTTGGCATACTCTTTCCAACATTTCGGCACGTATCTCACGAATAAATGCTTCAATGTTGTCTTCCAATGCGTCAATTGAAGCGGGCTTTTCTGTATAGACTTGAAAAAAAATAGTGTAAAGGCGTTAAATACCAAGACCTAGGCGGACAACTGACGGGTACCGAACGTGAAATAAAAATTTTTCCCGAACTCGCTTCTCAATAAGTCCATTGTTGTGCGTGATGTGTGGCATTATCTTGTTGAAACCATGTGTCAATCAAATGAAGCTCTTGAATTTTGGGCAAAAAAAAGTTGGATACCATCTTACGGTAGCACTCACCATTCACAGTTACGTTACGATTCGCATCACTACCAGCACATAAACCGCTCCAAATTGTTGAAGCAATGCTTCTGGCTGATATTCACTCCAAAATCGACAATTCTGCTTATTAACGTACTCATTGAGCCAAAAATGATCTTCGTCGATGAACACGCTTAAGCGCGCGATGAACTTTCTTAACAGAGTACCCAATTCGAAAATAAAATTCCATAATTTACAAGCTTTGTTCGCTTGTAAGAGGATTCATGATTAAATTATAGACCAAACTGAAGATGTTTGACAGTGAAACAAAACACAAACCGTGCGTCAGCTGGCTAAACCACTTCTGCCAAAAACATAATAGCTAAAAAATCATCTTTTATTAAAAATTCTTTATTAAGTTCATTGCACTGTTTTTATTATCACGCAAATTAAATTGAAGGAAAACAAATGTTGTTCCAATACGGTTGCTACTTATGTATCTGGCCTAGTAGTGGAAAAACAAACAATTACGATTAAAATTGTTTTTCAAAATATTGTTTTTCAAAATATTCTCCATGAAGAGCAATACAATACTATTTCCACTCCGATTGAGGTACCTCCAAAACATCGTTTTTGAATGCATCAACGGCTTCTTCAGGTGTCGAAAAACGTTGTCCTCTCCTTTTTTTCAAAAGAAGTCATTGGGTGCCAAATCAGGACTTTACGGCGGATGACCCATTAATTCGATGTTTTGGTTGGCCAAAAACTCCTTTGTTTGAGCCGATGTGCATTGTCATGATGAAGAATGATTCGCCCCTTTCCTCCTTTTTTTGAATTTCTCCGATGACTTCTGGCAAACAAATGCTCGTGTACCATTCAGAATTGACCGACTTGCGTTTCTTCGCCACGTGGCCGGTAATTCCGAAGAAACAGGCAACCATTTGCTTAGATTTGCTTTTTCCGTGAAAAACTTTTGTTGGATTTGTTTTGTTTTGTTTCGGGCTCATACGAATAGATTCATGATTCGTCACCTGTGTGGATATTATACACAGCCTTTGATTTTTTTGCATCAATCGACACGAACCTCCTTTTGAGCGTTTGTCAGATTATGCGGGATCCAACGCGAACAAATCTTTTTCACGGCCAAATGTGCATGTAATATCTTATTGATGCTAGTCATTCTAAGCTCAAAGATGCCTCTATCTCACGATATGTAACATGTCGATCTTGCTTTATCAGTTCATGCACAGCATCGATATTTTGTGGCACAACAACCGAGTTTTGACTACCTTCACTTAATTCATCCTGGAGCGTTCGACGACCACGATTGAAATTGTTATACCAGTTGCTTACAGTGCTATAAGACGGTGCTTTATCACTGTAGAAATTATTAAGTTTATCGCTGCACTCTTGTTTTGATAATCCACTTCGAAAGTTATGAAAATAATCGCACGAAAATGTTCACGAGTTAATTCCATTTTTTTTCCAGAGATGCATTTTTCAAGTTACTGTCACAAATCGCAGTCAATGTTCTGTAGAAGATTATGGTTAAAAATGTCAAACTTTCCCATGAAAATTTCAGATTGCTCCTGGCAACACTTACTGTTACCTAGGCTAGAAATATAAGTAGCAACCCTTAAAACTAAGGATTCGAAAAATACGGTCAATATCATGAATTTTCTTATTTTCTCATATTTGTGTAGAAAGTCATCTTTATTTAAAAAAAAAGGCAAACAATTTTAGCCCAAAAAATTTTCAAAATACGTTAAAGCTATTAGCTTATTTATTTTCATTATGCTTTTGAGAAACAACATTAAATATAAGTCATAGAAAATTGTGTTTTAAAAAATGTAACCTTTTCAAGATGTTTAAAAAATAGACCCTTAAAGTTTGCTGTACTATTAAAACATCAATACTCACTTTTCTAGCTTAAAATACAGCCTCGAACTTAAAGCCTTTCCACTTTCTGTTTAAGTTCTTTGCAATCATATTTTCTTATACATTATATGTTTAAAATATACTCCTCAAATTTCTTTAAAGAAAGCACACTTGAAATTAAAACTGGAGAAGTTTTTAAAAATAAAATAACACTGTAAAAAAAAATAAAAAAAAATAAACTTAATTATTTTTTTTTAGGACATTGTTCATATTTGTAACTTTAAAAAGTTTGCTTAATAACTTAAATAATATCTCTATAGATGAACTAATTTAAAGTCTATTTAACAAATTTTGGCTCCTTACTTTGGATAAAATGTTAACATTTCTGATATAAAAATAGGATCAACTTAAAGAAATCCTATGTATTCTTAAAATCTATGAACTTCTGAAATAGCAACAAGATTTAAATTAAAAAATAGGCTTGGATGCATTCCTAACTGATGGCCTCGCATTCGTGCCCGTTTGCCAGTATTTTTGAAAGTTTTGCCACATACTAATAACAATATTTTGTGTACGATAAGAAAAGTTTAAATTCAAAACCTCTCATTGTTCTGAAGATACTCACTCAGAATTTCTTTTTTTACGGAAAGTTGTCAATTTGATTCTTTTTAAAAAGTAAGCGAATGTTCAAAAAATATTTTGAATATCAAAAAAAAAAAAATTGTATTAAAACATCTTTTGTGTTCCTAAGATATTTAAGTCGAAAACTAATTTTTCTATTTTTGAAAAGAATTTTATGAACGATTTCATTACTTTTAAAAAAACTTTAATACTTACACAGTGAAATTTACTATTATACACGAAAATTAATAAATCAATTAATGAAGAAGATTGGTGGCGAGCATAGGTGGCCGCGATGATATCCAGGATGCAAGTGGCCGAAGATGCGGCGGAAAAGTACAGGTGACAGATGGTAGCGGCGGAAAAGGGTGTAATGGCTGGCACAAGGAGAAAGTCTTTTTTCTTCGCTGCACGACATCTGTCAGACACAACAGTTCCAAAATCAATCTTTAACTATTTTTACTACAGACATTTTAAGGGGTTTTAGTTTTTGCAAAAAAAAACTGTAAATTCAAATTTTCTAAAAATTTAATCAGATTTTAAGGACGTTGTTCATCGATGCATACGATGTTACAGGAAATATAATTGTGTGTTATTAAAAAAAAACTCTAAAAGGATTTACATACATAAAAGCTCTTTTAGCGCATCTTGATTTTTTAATCTACCAAACAAAATTTATATGAAGTCGATTTCTTGACAAGTTCTCAAGATTTTGGGGACGAAAAAAGGTACGGTTGGAAAATAAAAAAAAAAATATTTTAATTACTCTTTTTGAACTATAGGGTTTTTACAGTAGTGAGGATTGCGTCCATTTTATTTAAATGACATCTGTCAAATCTTTTGTTTATTATTCAGTTGCTTATGCCAAATCATCACGGCAAGTTACATGATTGAAAATCACGTTCAAATGATAAAACATTATTATCAAAATGAGTGCTTGTTAACGGAAATTTTGCGAGCATTATGCACATTTTACGGTTGACGTGGTAGCCCTTCACAGTCGACGACTCTTCAACGTTTGGTAGTCACATTTAAGACCACCGATTTAGTTAACAATCAACCAGCACAGCAGAACCCGAGGCAGTCTATTCCTTGCCGTGCACAAGAACTCGGACTTTCACAGACTTCAACTTGGCGAATTTTGGGTTGGGCCTTGGGTCAACAGCAGTACAAGATCCAACTGACCCAGGAGCTCAAAATTCATGACTATAGACAACGTCATTTGTTCACTGACTGGGCTTTGATTCGATTTTAAAAGGACCCCAATTCTGGCCTCGAATGTTTAGTGACCAGGCGCATTTTTGGATGAATGTCAGCAAGCAAAATTGCCGCATATGGGAGTCACGCGAGGTACAATCAGGTGATACTTCATTTTTAAATAGTTACCGTTTGTTGTGGATTTGGTGGGGCGAGGCGGCGTAATTGGTCCGTACTTTTTTGAAAACGACGTTAGTGAGGCGGTCACCGTCAATAGCGAGCCCTACATAACGTTGATAACTAATTTCTTATAGCCTAAAGGACCTAGCCGACATGTGGTTCCAGCAGGACGGGCAGCACAGCAAACGCTACGACATCTACACATAACATCTACCCAGTACCCACCCTTATTGAAAAACTCTATATCAAAAGAATTTATAAAACTCGGATGGTTATAAAAATTCAAAAAGTTATAGTATCTTCCTTGTTTTCCAATGATTTAAATTACCAAACTTTTCGAACTTCACGAGTTTTTCTAAAAAGTGTTATGAAACAAAAATAGTCTTATCAATGTAATATTGAAAACAAATTGATATTTTTTGAAATTGGTTAAGATATTTGTTATAAAAATTAAGGGAACTAACATTGATATCTAATGCTCATATTAACAACATTTTTAAGTTAAAATCTATGCCTAAAAAAAATTTAAATCTCCTTATCAAAGTAATGCTGAATTAAAATGCAAATCTTTTTTAATTCAGTTGCCATAAATTCAATTGCATTTTGTGTTTATTTTTGTCTCTTGTGACCAAAACAAAATAAAATATAGCAGGCCTCAAAAAAATAAATAAATCGGATCGTCCTTTTTTTCTCCATCTCTCCTCTCTCTTTCTCTTTTACCTCAGTTTGGTTTCGTATTCATTTTTGTTTGTTAAAAACGAAAAATTCCATTAAAAAATGGGAAAAGGATTCAAACAGATGATTACCAGACACAGACATGTGTGGTCACTCACTAATCGAATTGTCCCCCGAAAATTGGTTGTATCCAAATGAAAAAGCCTTAAAAAACAAACCAAACAAAAACCATATCCTGGTATATGTATATGAATGTGTGTTCTATACGTATGCATTTAATATACCTCCTGGAACTATATCTGAAACACAAAGCGAATACAAGCTATAGACTTACCTTCCTACATACATACATCCATACTCAAATACGGTCTGTACTGTACAGTGCACAGTACAGTGGCACTAATGAAATCACCGGAAATGTTATTTACAAGCGCTTCTGGTTGAGGAAAATATTTACATTTTTGTCCGTTCTGCGTATGAAATAACGACACTCAAAAATTTTAACATATGTAACTGTCATGTTTGCCTGACTATTATACCAATTTGCATTTTTTACTTTCACTGAATTATTTTTTGGACAAATTATGACAGTTTCAAAAAATTAAAGTGAAAAAAAGGATTTGCTATTTTCATGAGAGACTAAAAAAGTCCAAATAATTTAAGCAGGTTTAATTTTTCTCCGATTGCATCCATCTTATAGTTCAAGGATAATATTCTTTAAAGCTATTGAAGAAAATTGAGTCAGTGACAAAAACAATGTATTTTAGGAACTACGACGAGAGTTGCTACTTATATTTCTAGCCTAGGTAACAGTAAGTATTGCCAAGAGCAGTGTGAAATTTGCAATGGAAAGTTTGACATTTTTAACCATAACCTTCTACAGAAAATGTTTCATTTGAGTGCGATTTGTGTTGTTGACAGTAACTTAAAAAATTCATCTCGGGAATAAATAGAATTAACTCTTAAACATTTTCGTGCGATTATTTTTCATAACTTTTGACGTGGATTATCAGACAAGAGTGCACCGATGAATTTAATTCTTTCTAAATCGATAAAGCACTATAATATAGCACTGTTAAAAACTGATACAACGAATTCAATCACGGTCGTCATTCGCTCCAGGAAGAATTCCGTGAAGGCAAAATCGGCTGTTGTGCAACAAAATGTACATGAACGGATAAAGCAAGATCAACATTGTACATATCGTGAGATAGAGGCATCTTTGGGCTTTAGAATGACTAGCATCAATTAGATATTACATGAACATTTGACCGTGAAAAAGTTCCAGCGTTGGATCCCGCAAAAACTTACAAACGCTCAAAAGAAGGCTCGTGTCGATTGGTGCAAGAAAATGATAAAAAATACTTTCAAGGTGCATCAAAGGCTCTGTATGATATCCACACAGGCCCGAAACAAAACAGCAATCGACTGTATGGGTCTTCGGAGATGAGACAAATCCAACAAAATTTTTCCACGGAAGAAGCACATCGAAGCAATTTGGTTGCCTGTTTCTTCGTTATTACCGGTCACGTGGCGACAGTAGTGTTAGAGCAACGCAAGTCGGTCAATTCTGAATGGTATACGACCATTTGTTTGCAAGAACTCAACGGATAAATTTGAAAAAAGTAGAAAAGAGGCATGACAATGCAAGCTCTCACACATCGGCTCAATCAAAGGAGCTTTTGGCCAACCAAAACATCAAATTAATGGGTCATCCGCCGTACAGTCCTGATTTGGCACCCAATGACTTCATTTTATTCGCTCACATTAAAAAAATGAGCGGACAACGTTTTTCGACCCCTGAAGAAGCCGTTGATGCATTCAAAAACGATGTTTTGGAGGTACCTCAATCGGAGTGGAAAAAGTGCTACGGAAATTGGTTCAAACGCATGCAAAATTGTATTGCTCTTTATGGAGAATATTTTGAAAAACAACAAAAATAATTTCAATCGTAATTGTTTGTTTTTTTCATTATAAGGCCATAAATATAAGTAGCAACTTCTTCTAATAATTTGGTTTCAGTACAATATATGTAATGTTGTAATGAGTGACCAGAAATGAATATGTTTATAAAACTACAGCAGAGAGAAAGATCCAGAATTCTCTGGCAAAGGTTCCAGGTTTTGTATATTTTCACTTGTTGCAATTCACAGTCGTTTTTCCTCTTGGAGCTACAAAAGCAAAAATTTTCTTAATTTTTCTGACAAAAACAGTCTAACGGACTGTACTACTCGTATATGCAGAAAGATATCTCCTACAAATACCGTTCAATCGAACTTTTATGCAGACCCAGGAATGATATAGACAAGTTCACTGCAATATGTACCGCACAATGGCTGTTAGGAGAGCATGCAGCAAAGTTGGTTATCTCTAATCATACTTACTGCCGTAGTTGCCGAGCTAACATGAAAGGAGAATTTCACTTTTCCTGTAGACGTCCTGCCCTGGCCAATTTTAGAATGTAAAGCTTCAAAAGGCATTGCTTTAAGATCTTGATGAACTTTTCGAGATGAAAATCAAAGATCTGATTTATTTCTGAACACGAAATGGATCTAGTTTCGCAAATTTTATCAATATAAATTCGTCATAAAATTATCTTTTGCCATTTCTACCTATGTACTTACCTTCCTATCCTATAGAACAAACTGCCTACTTTGAACTCGAATTCATGCAAATTATAAGCGAATGTTACAAGCGTTGACAAATTGATGTGATATGAAGTACTAGGTTTAATAGGAGACTTTTTTATTTATCAACGTCGCGGTCGCAGGCCAAAATTGCGATCAGTGCATTATTTTTTCGAAGCACATCAGACTTTTGTATTATATACTGTACTAAAATTTCCCAAGTAGGTAGTAAAAATGTCTGGTCATTTGTAAAAATGTTGCTTTATACTCGTGCAGTTACAAGAGTACTTAAAAACCTCGACATTCATAAATCCCCTGGGTCAAATAGTATTCCCGCTATTGTTCTAAAAAGGTGTTTTCCAAGGGCGGTACAAACATTGCGTTAGCTTTTCCATATCAGTCCTACGCTACAAGTTGTTTTCGATTGGACAGAAAACAGAATTTATCCAGCCTGTACCTAAAAAAGGTTTTTTATCATGGTTTAACTTACCGAACAATGGAACAAATCTTTACATCGGTTTGGAGAAATAAGACTACGCACTTGACATTTTAAAGGCATTTCTCATCGAGCTCTGTTATTTAAAATGCGTGCACTCGCTATTGATGAATCTCTTTTTCGTTGCCTTAGAAAACACCTTCAGAACAAGTAGTTTTGGACGAGTTAAAATCTGATATGCACAAAACGTGCGGTGTGCCCCAGGGCTCCGTTTCGTCTCCTACATACTTCCTTTTTTGTATAAATGATGATATTTTGTGTGAAAATTATATCCTACTTAATTGTTACTGTAGTAGAAGCACAACCTTTTAAAAAAGTTACTACACATAGGGGGTACTTGCTTTGAGAAGACTGAACAGCTTTTAGTTTTAGATATATTCATTACAAACACTTTCTTGTGGAGTGATGCTTTCACATTACCAAAAAAGCTGCTAAGTGGCCTTAAAGTCTTACTATCATTTACAAGGCCTTTATTCATCCAAATCTAGTGGATAATGTGCTAGTGTCCCAATAACGTATCTCTAATGATACATGGAACATAAAAATAAAATTAAGTAATTTAATACCGTTTACTATTTCTCACAATCTGTCCTGTCATAATAAGGTTAAGAACAATCCTCTAGAGTGTAAACATATTGTTACAATTTTCACATATTTGAAACTAATACAATATGGAAATATGGAAGGCAAACCTTTAATAACTACTTTGAGGGGACATGTTTTCAGCTCCGGAAGCATTTGAAAAAAACTGTCATTGCTACCATTATAATCTTTTTTGTTGTTTTACGAGTATGTACAGAAACGATTTTTATTTCACACTAGTGAGCTTTTAATTTCCCTAATAAAACAATCTTATGCATTTATGATGTTTCCTTCCCAAACCATAATTCAACTGACTGAGAAATTCTATGATCCTTTTAAGGACGAAATACAGAAAAATGCAAACAATAAGTATCAACTGTTGCAAGTGGCAATGAACAATTTGAAGAAAATATTAACACATAAAAAAACAAAACGAACAATGCAAAAGAAACGAATACAACCAAAGGAACTCTAAATCATGGTTTCAACCATCCAAGGACATAATTGTTACTCTAGCACTTTGAAACAGAACAAAAAATATCTGTCCACATTTTGTCCTGTTTTATTTCTTCTTTTTTTTTTTATTTTATTTTATAGCCCTTCTGAATTGGCTTGTTGAGTTCTCCCTTTCTGCGATTGACCTATCCTCAGTTGTTTCATGCGAGAGTAGAACATCATCAGAAAGTGAAAAAAAAAATATCACAATCACAAAAAGTTGCAAAAGGATAACATGATTTGGTCACACTATACCTTCACCTTCATATTCATACATATTTGTATGTTTATATGCGACCTTATACAAGTTTCTACCTTTAATGGTCCAACTATAGAATTTCGCTGCTATGTGTTGGTATCCTGATCCTGGATCCTTCAAAAGAATTATATAAAATAAAAGAAGCAATAATAACAGACAGGGAGACTGCACAAGCAGGACACTGTCGAAAACGATAGAGTCACGTGTTGCCATTTAAGTGCGGACGTGCAAAATGAGCCATTTACAGTCGAATTTCCTCCTTGCCTTATGGCTGAAGTAGGTACCTCACCCAGGCTAAAACCATCATCATCGTTCACCCATAAGTTGGTGGCACATACAAACAAAGGGTTGGCATTGTCGGCGGCGGCGGCCAGCGGTAGTCTCGACACTGGTTGGCAACAAAATTATAGCAAAGCGGTGTCATACCACGAAATATGCTTTAACCAGCAATTGTGTTCTGGAAATGGGGATATTCAGCGAGACCAAGACTATAGTATAAAAATTGTCCCAACTCTCCTGGCAATGGGTGGAAACTGGGAAATTTAGCCCCAAGGAGATTCAAAAGGATGCGAATAAATGGATGATGACGACAACTACAACGACCAACGACAAAGGCATAAGAGAAAAAGGTGCAATAAAAAACGATGCCATACAATTTTTACGAATTTCAATTTTGTCTCGCTTAATTGCACCCAAGACCGCAATCTTTTCAACTTTTAGCACTCCATTTAGGAGGAAAGCTACAATCCCTCCCTATAACAAGAGAAAGGCTGTAGTTTGGTTTCAAAAAAAAAAACACGAACAAAAATATTCCAAGGTAATGGTGTATGTCTCCGGCACAAATGAAGACACAGAGACTGGAAGTTGGACCTAACTGGCATCGGGTTGAATTGGAGTAATAGTAGTCTTCTGTATCAGGAGTTTTTTGTGTTTCTTTTTTTTGTAAAGCGATTCAGTCCAGTCAGTGCGAAGTGATTTAGAACTGGTTCCATGTGGTCGCTAGTAACACTCCTTGCAAAATACGGCCACAATGAAACAGGCGGAGGTGATTCAATTTCAATTTTTATTGTGGAGACGGCGGCGAAGTTGGCAGCGTTGGGGCTGTTTTAAACGGGTAGGTTGCTGTAGTGGCGAGAATTAAGATGAGAAAGTGCTTATTGGTGTTTTATTTTTGGAGTATTGACACATCTGTTGGAGGATGAGTGGGATGGAGTATTATTCGGTTTATATTCTTTAACAACTTCAAAGTAACTTAATTAAGATTCAGAAAAAGATTCAGAAAGGATTTACAGTATCATGGTTAATTTAGTATACAAAAATCTTTCTAGCTTAGCTGATAGACGTTGTTTTAAAATAGTATGGCAAACAAAAAAATAGCAGAAAAATAAGCTACACAAAATTTTAAGTTAATAAATTTCTTTGAAAACATAGCCTCAAAATACACCAAACTATCAATATCAAACTTTAAACAGCAAACAAAATCATTGTTATTAAAACTTGTTTTGAAAAATAAACCAAAATAATTACTTTCATAGCTTTCTCAAGAAATTGGCATTTATACTAACCTTGTTTCCCTTGAACATTTAAAATTTTTAGACAAGTGATAATATAAGGCGATGTTTTTTGCAGCACTAGTTAGTTAGTTATAATGACTTTATTTTTCAAAATATAAAAGATTATAAACTGTGATTACATATAATTAAGTCTAGATAGTTTCGCCTATGGCCGTCTACCAGATTGACATTTTGAATATAAATATATCAATAAAGCTACAAAAAAGATCTCATTATATACATATATGTAATTATAATTTTGATTTTAAAAATTTTATTCGATTATGGAATTTCTGTAACGCAGCTCAGCGACAACATAATTATTCAATACATCCCATCCTCTCTCCCCGTTTAATATACCAATCAACTTTTCATCATTCAGGCAGCTCTTCTCAAAATATCTTATCCGAAACTCCTTCTAAACAGGGCATATTGCTTTGAAATGACAGGTATCTTCTCGCGTCTTCATATTGCAGAGGATGCAAAGTATTATAAGATCAGATCTGTGCGGTACATAATTTAAACTCAATAATTCCCCTCTCGTTTTGAAAACAATGCTAATCTTATTAATTGACTTGCCGTTAAGTAGGTACGTATTGCTTCCAAGGTTGTATTCAAGGCGGCTGTAAAAGCATCTTAACACCGAGGATCCACTACATTTCTGTCATGCAGAACCTTTAAATGTTTTTCCAGAGCTTGAATCTTAGTGAAGACGAGTTTTCATCTTCACTGATCAATAAATTTAAACCGCACCGCATTCGATCGCCAGGCTCTCAAACTCCACCATCATTGATCCTCCTGTCCGAAAAATTTTATTAAGAATGATTTTTGGAATCCCTTCATTCTTCATCTCCATAACTTTGACAACGTAGTTAAAATGCACGCTAAGAGTGTCTATTATCATAGGTGGTGTCCCCGTTTCCAAATAAAGCATATAGTTTGGGGTATTTTTTGACAGACGAAAAATCCTTTTTAAAAAGTATAGAAGAAATTTCTCTACAGCTTCGAAAGAAAGATAGCCCCAGTCTTGGCCTCCATATAAAAGAATCGACGCTGCTGAGCGGAATAACCTTTGCTTTGCACTATGTTCGATGCAATTGTTCTTGATGCATCGCTCCCATACAGCAGAAACCGCTCGTTTTGCTTCGGATAATTGTCCCTCCAGGTGCCTCAGCAAAGGAGACTATATAATCTGCATACATAAGCGCAAGAATCGTTGTTCCCCCACCTTGTATTCCACCTCTGACTGTATCCGTTATGTTATTAATGAACAGGCCCATTGTTATTGGAAAATCCTCTAATAGAGCAACTCCATCCCCTACGCATGCTGTGTTCATATTGTACAACGCTCTCAGAATATTAATAATCCTACTGGACAGTCCTAACTCAAATAATTTATGGAAAAGCGCTTCTCGCACAATTGAGTCAAAGGCTGCACGGAAATTAACAAAGAACGCATATAATTTCTTCTTTTTCTTCAAGTAAGTATCAGCAAAATTGTAAATTGAAAATATATGGTTGCTGTCGAGTAATTTTTTCGGATTCCCGCCTGGTATTCGGAAAATTTGTTTCTCTCATTAACCCATTGCAATAGCCTTCTGTGAATCATATCGGCAAATAGTTTAGCACTGGTGTTAAGGAAGGAAATCCCCCTGTAGTTTAATGAACCTTCAATGTTTCCTTTTTGGAGGAGAGTATATATAATTGATTGATTCGGTTAAAATCAATGGTTAACAATAAAATGAAGTCATCTGTTGCGTTTTTGAAGAATTCAAAACAAATACGGTCATTAGCAGGGGCTTTATTCACTTTTGAGTTCGATATGACTTCTTGAAATTCCTGAAACTCAAAAGGAGCGTCTAGAAATTCATCCAGGGTTAGTGGTTCAGCATATTGGACCAGTGGTAAAATTATCTCTGAATTGATAATTGCAGGATTAAAGCGATGATATTTCTTCCACCATTAACGTTTTTCATAGCTCTCCAGAAATCGGTTGAACAACGTATTGCAGCACTATGTATAAGCGAATCTCTTTGCATGACCCCATCTGCGGCAATGGACTCCCTCTAATACTTCTTGATATACTTAGCTTACAAATAGCTGCAAGCTCTGCTTACTTACTTACTTAATATGACGCTACGGCTACAGTCCTGTATGAACTTGGACCTCAACCGACAAACTTCTTCATCTAGCTCGGTCCCTAATTAGATCTCTCCAGTTTCGCGGGCCAAGTTGGGTAAGATCACTTTACACTTGTGCCCGCCACCAGATCCGCGGTCTTTCTCTACTGCGCTGTCCTGTGGACTCGAAGCTCTTTTATTCGGTTCAAAGCTTCATCGCATTGGATTAGCAAGAACATGGGTTATTCCGTAATTTCTAAGTATTTTTAATAAATTCCAAAGCACAATACACCATCCTTCAACCACTGGAGGCGTGTACTCTGAACGACTGAAATTAAATTTTTCGTTCTGCCTTGCAATTACTGTAGCGTTTTCGAGGCGGATCTTTTGGCGATAAAATAAGTCTTGTCTTGGTTAAAAGAAAACGTGTAACAACATCTGGCACCTGCATTTTCTCAGATAGTCAGGCCGCTATCAAATTTTTAGGCTCTGTCAGTATAACCTCTTAAATAGTCTTTAACTGGCAATGACTCTTCCAGTTTCCAGAAGCTGTATCGCTGAGGAAACAGTTCTTTACCTCTTCAGTAAATGTCCTGCTCTATCTCATAAACGCGAGGCCAACCAAGATGAATTTTTCTGTATTGATCTGAACAATCTCAATGATATTAACATAACCAGTCTTTCACGTTTATTAAGGGTCTCACACTGTCTTCATTGAGCTAAGAAGTGAGCCTCAAGATTCATGTGGTATCATAATGAGCCAATAAAGTGGCCTTAGTGTGTTTTACTCCATCCCGGACAGCCACTTTAACCTAACCTAACCTTTTTATTTCATATTAAGTTATGAAACTATTTTTGTTGTATACACTTAAGTATTTTTTATTTTTGAAGTAAGTAAAGTTTCACTCTATTATCTATGCCCTTAGAACACCCGTGTTAAATTTGAAACTAAAAAGTTTTAAGTCATTTTCTAACCTCTCAATGCATTTGACTAAATTCTCATTGATTTTAAAAGTTTTTAATGGCACTCAAAAACTAGAATTCAATTTTAGCCAATATTTAGAATCATAATTGCAATCTTTTAACCTAAAAGAAATTGTTTTGTTATAAAGCCTGTAAAATATGATGCACACATATAAGTGAAATAATCCAATTAATCAATTTCAAAAGACTTTAGTCAAATGACTAATTAACTAAATTGACTTTTAAATGACTTTAAAAATCAAAGAGATTGCAATCGAATTGACTTCATCAATTTTCTCAATGGCAGGACTTTAAAAAAAACGCATGAATTTTATTTTAAGTTTGAGTTATTTTTGGAACCATGATTGATTTTTAAAACCTTGTATATTGTTCAGATTTGGATTTTCATATGCTTCAAGAAACAGGAATTAAATTTCGTTAACTCATTCTTACAAAGGATTTCTAATCATAAAAAAATAAAAACATCCTATAATTGAAACAAACCTTTAGTGAATTCGACAATAACGTCTCTATTATGATCAAATAGAAAAATGTATAAGAGGTTCAAGAATTCTCCAAACAAATTTTCACATATGAGCTTAAAGGTGACTAGTTAACTGTCAAACTCTGATCAATTTTTATGTTTTCAAAATAAAGTAAAATCAAAAGACCAATAATTGGAATTATTTTAATTATAAATAAGAAAGCATTATATGGCATTTTAATTTTTAAATTGCTTTGAATTTCTTGTATGTCTACTTATTCTCAAAAAGAGTGTTTTTCGTCATTTCAAGTTTTGCTTTCGATAATATTTCAAAAATTGACCTGATTAATTCCCTTCCCATTAAAGTCCTTTTAAAAATCAAAACAAATAACAATCCAATCAAAAACTCTAAGCCATGCTATTACAGCAATGTTCACCAACACCTCGTTTCATATACACCTGAATCTGACGAAAGGGTTAAAATCAAAACTTCACACAAACAAGAAAGTGCTACTGATTTTGCTATCTGTACTGTTACCATCGAATAATTCCCAACTCCTTCTTTAGGAAAATTAGAATTTTCATAACAATCATTTCCTGCCATAACAACTTTTTGGATAACGGGACAACGCCTTCCGATACTAGAAAAGCCATCAACAATAAAAGAAAAGCTAAAAAGAAAATATCCTTAGGGTAGTTACACACAACATATACATAGATAGGTAGGGTAAGTAAAGGTATACAACACTTTTAACGGTGGACGGGTATCGCATTATTATTATTTTGGTCCTTCGTCTACAGAAGAAAACAAAGCGGGGAAAAAAGAGTAAACCAAATAAATGGTTAAAAAACGAAAAAGATGTATTCCACCAAAAATTACACCACTTACCCAACACCCTTAGCTATAAATTTCATCCTTTAAACGTTTTTCTTCTTCTTTTTAAAAAAAAAGAATAAAACAAACAAAGTTAAACAACAGAGAAGGTAACATAAAAAAAAAACGAAAAAATCGATCCTCGGTACTGGTGTTCAAGAGGAATTTCAAGTACGTCAGTTGGATGACACATCGGAATTTTTTACCCTTACCACTGTTTCAAGCCTTGAGGGTATAGAAAGCCAAACACCCAAAGAAGCAAAAAACAAAAAACAATAATAAGAACTTAAACACAAATTGGAACTCAAAAAATCTTCAAAAATACAAACGACTTATAGGAACGTTAACGTATCACCTAAACACACACAAACACAGTCTCGTTCATCATTCATTTGCCATATAATAATGAAGTCATCCCGCACCAAGCCAGCAGCATCAAGGAGCTCCTTTTTTTCTAAAAACATTGCCATCGCATCGAGAAAGTTTTACTTAACCTTTTCTTGAGAAAAGATATAGAAAGTAGTCGAAGTAAAAGAAGATCCACAATTTGAAAATGAACCCTCTGAAGGTAGGTACTGTATTTCCTTCCTTTTTTTCCGAGAGACAACCCCAACTCCAGCATCCTTTTTTTTCTAGAATTTCGTAGTTACTTCGACTTTTGGCCAAAAAGGAAAAGAGAGACAAGCAAATAAGCAAAGTTAGCGAATGGCTAATTTAAATTCCGCCGAGGATACCAGAGGGTCGAGGGATATTAATTACAAAAGCCATTCATTAATTTTAATTGCATTACATTGGGTCAAGTACCCGTACTCCGCCATCACCTCCCATCACTTCCACCGCCACCCCTACCACCGTTAGCCATAAATATTGGTGGACATGAGCTCTACTATGCGCCATCCTTGCCACCAGAAGGCAAGCAAGCAAACAAACAGACAAACAACCAAATGGCAGGCAACGCAATGTATAGAGCTTCTTAACTCGAGACTTTGGCGAAAGGATACCTTTTCCGCTTGATTCCGGATTGTGGGTGTTTTAGCCTCTTATAATGAAGATGCTTTAGGGCATTGTAGTTCCTAAGTGCTATAGGAAGTGAAATAGAAATAGTATGCCACGCCAGCCGCACCGTGCAGAACCGCCCCCGTACCACCCATTTAAGGTTTTCTATTGACTGTCGCACTGGTTGTCTGGCCTGAGGATTGTTGAGTTGGGAGATATAAAATCGCTATCGGTTATTTAAAATACAAACACACACACAAAAGGCAGGGAAAAGAGGATTGATGATATCTTAAAAATTTTGAATTTTACTTTTATATCAATAAAATCGATACCTTACATTTGAGATTCAATAAATCTTTAAGCATGAGTAGGACTAGAGAATTTACTTGGGTACAAACTGTGAGGCCTGATTTTGCACTTACTGAAATGGAACTTAAGTGAACAATATGGGAGACTGAAATTTTAATTCAGGTATTAGAATTTAAAATCATCAATAGTTCGTAATCAATAAGTTTTCCATTATTACGAACAGCTTTCTTTAAAAAATTACAGGGCTATAATACTGTGAATTTCTACAGATTGTCTACATGCCTAGAAATAGAATTAGAGAAAACAAAGCAGAGGTTTTAAAATCATTTATATGCAAAATAAAAAAAGAGACTGGCTGTTAACTTTCAAATCGTGCCCTTCTGTCGATTATTTCGAGGATTTTAAGCAATTTAGAAAGCCAAAATAGTTTAAACTTCGAGCTTTTTCATTCAAAGAGCTTAAAGGCTTTTACTCAAGGTTCTGTTTTGATACGGCGACAGTTTGATTTTTGTTTGGAAATCTATATAGGGAGCCAATACCAAATAGTGATCTTCACATTTGACCAGAACTGCAAGTCTTGGTGACATTTTTTGTCCACCAAGTTGATATACGTTACATAAAGTTAACATTTTTCTGTTGGAAATTATCACTAATTAGCAGTAAAAAATATGCGTGTTTCATAAACAAGTTGTATAAAGTGTTTAAAATTTAGAAACATTTAAAAAAAAATAAAAAAAAGAACTAATTCAACTTGGTTTGGCTTTATTTCTTAAACGATATCTGTTTAAGCCTTGCACCAATATCTTTCTTTATTGATATGATAAGTTTGATTTCAACGTATTGTTCTCAAGATTTTTAGTCAAAAACAAATTTAAGTATCATTTTTTAAAAGTTTAAAACTTGAAAATTGAAATAAAAAAAGTATTGTATTTTAACAGTTAGATGCTGCATGGAATGAAATAATTTTGAAGTCAAAATCTTAATTAATTTTGGAGATATTCCAGTCAAAAATCTGTTTTTACCAATTACCAATTTTTTATTATTTGCAGCCAGTCAAGTTTACATTTAAAGACAGTGCGAGCGTTAGGACTATAGGAAAGGATCTAAGAGGACATACAGATGAACATTGGTCTTAAAGTTCTGAACATCAAAATGAGAGGGAAAAACAGATTAGGCCTAAACATTCCAAATTCTTGACAGTACACCCGAAATAGAGTTCAAGCGTAAACTGTCCGTCTTTCTGCTGTCCTGGCCTACAGCCCAAAGCATTGATTTGATTAACTCTAAATCTGGAATTTAAGATCTTAAATAGGCGTTCTTTTATTTGTTTCTTAAAACCAAAAGTAAGTGGTTGCCATACAATTTTTTGGTCAAAAATCGAAAATTCGAATATTCTCAAAAACCAGCCAATTCATTTTCTTTAACTTTCTTTATTAACTTCCCATAGGAAGTTATTGTAATGTGTCCGATTTGTCAAATTGAAAATTTTGACATTTCTCGACGTTTCAAGGTCCCTAGAGTCGAAATAAAAGATTTTAGGAAAGATGTCTGTGCGTCGTGTGTACGTACGTTCGTACGTCCGTACCTTCGCGACGTTTTTTTTGTCGTCTATAGCTCAAGGACCAGAAGAGATATCGACATCAAATAAAAGCAGTTTTCCAGATAATAATGCAGAAAGATGCAGAAAGGGCTTTCAAGAAAATTGCGTGGGTGGTTTTTTTACCATAGCAGTTTGAAAAAAGGTGAAAATTTGGGTTAACCCTAAATATCTTCCGAACCAAAAACGTTAGAGACTTGAATTAAATTTTATATAACAAATTGTAACTTGATATCAAAGAAGTATATTTTAAAAAAAAATTGATCCATTTAACGGTTTTTTTTTAAATCAAAAAAATCTGAAAAAAAAATTTTGTCACCTCCAAAATTTTACGACTAAAATATAATTTCATCTCCAAAACAATTTTGTACAACGAAGAATAATGTTTTTGACATCTGATAAAATTTTGAAAAAAATCGAATTGACAGTTTTTTTACAAAAAATTAAAAACCAAAAAACATTAACAAAAGTTGGTAAAAAATGATTTTCGACTCAAATATCTTTTTAAAAATTTGAGAAAAAAGCTTCTTACTAATTTTTACTTATAAGAAATATTGTTTTCAACATAATTACAAATTTTGAAAAAAATCGAATTGACAGTTTTTTTACAAAAAATAAAAACCTAAAAAAAAATGTATAAAAGTTGGTAAAAATTAATTTTCGACTCAAATAGCTTTCAAAAAATTGTATTGGGTTAAAACTACTTTTATCTTTCAAGAAATATTGTAGTTAACATTCAGAAAAATTTTGATAAAAATCCGATTGACAGATTTTTTACAAAAAATAAAACTGTAAAAAAAAAACAATACTAAAACTTGTAAAAATTTACTTTCGACTCAAATAGCTTTTCAAAAATTCAAAATATTGGCTCCAAACTTTTTGTATTTCACAGAAAATATTGTTTTCGATATTCAGTAATTTTTATATAAAAATCCAACAGTCCATTTTTTCATAAAAAATAGAATCTACAAAAAATAGTATGCAAATTTGGTAAAAATTGATACGAGTACATATAGACAAACTTTTAAGCAAGACAAATCGACAGACGGGATGGGAAATTATCAGTGTGGGTCGCATCCCAGCCTCTTTTTTGCTTTAAGTTTCTCAAGAACGAATCAGTCGATTTCAACGCACTCTTTCAATAATTTTTGATGATCACAAATGTCAAATTTAACTTTTTGGATTTTTAAATTCAATACCACAAAAACGGGTCAATATTTATTACGGAAATAAATGTAAAACGTATATCAATAAACTCTAAAAACAGCATTCTAGAAATATTTTTTTAAATAAAATTGAAAAGTTTTATAAATAAACAAATAATAAAAAAAAACTAAGGACTTTCTTAAGTTTTATTTTAATATGAAATTTAAATTTTTTAAGACAAACCTATTTCGTTGATAAATTTTTAAATTCTGTTTGTGTTTGGATACAGCAGCAAGTTTGTTCGATCCAATCATGCCCTGTTTTTTGCGTTAAAAATCAATTCAAAAAATTGCAATGAAAAACATATCTTTTAAGAAAACACGTTTTTAAAACCAACTTAAAAGTTAGTTTTACATGAATAAATTAATTAGTATATAAAATATAAAACCATATCCTAGTATGAGTATTGAAGAAATATTAAAACATCAGAATTTATATTAAAATTAACAAAAAAATGTTTTGGAAAAAATTTAAAGTTTTACTAAAATAATAAATTTTGCAAAAAAAATAATGAACAACATTTAAAAAAAATGTCTTTTATTGGTATTATTGAATACTTTTATAGTTCCTAAAATATGTATCAGCAAATTTAATAAATTGATCATTAAGAAGCATTTAAATTGATCCTCTACATTTCGAACGATTTTCTGTTTTCTTGAGATAAAGAAGAAAGTCCACAAAAAACATTTTGCAGCAAGACACCATCAAATTAAATATGACAGCTTGATTTTTAAACTATTGGGCTTATTCGTGGAAACCAGCCGTGACTTTCTTCTACTTAGAATCATTCAGACACTCATTTAATAAAGTAACTGGATTTTGGGTTATTTTATTTTATAATATCTTCATACAAACTTCGATGTTCTCCTTTAACCCTCAGAGCAGATAACACAAAAAAGAGGATTCCTTCTGATTATTCTTTCATTAAAGTTCCATCGTGTTTTATTTTTAAATAAGATCCAAAAAGAAGACTGAACTAAAAAAAAAAACACAAAATTAAACAACAAACAGTAAAAAGAAGAAAACTTTCTCTCCCACCCCTCGTCGATTCAGAAAAACAAAACAAAAAATACTCCTTTAAGGACCAGAGACTGGAGGTCGTCTTCTAAAATTTACTGACACCCGGGTGAGAGTGCCGGGATACTTCTTTTTCTTCAAATTACTTTTCCGTCGAACGGAAGAAGAACCCAGGTGGATGTGAAGGAATTGGTAGTAGGATGTTCTCTGTGCGCGTATAGAAAGGTATTTATGTACGGTGTACGAGTTTATGTAGCTACCCAAAGACTGATGGTGAAATAAGTCTCGTTAATGGTACAGCGGCTGTCAGTAGGGGAGGAATTAATGAAAAATTTATTGGAATCGAAAAGGAGAGGTCCTTTCTGATGGTATAATTTCCAATGAAGGATTCACCTTTAACACGATTTTCATCATTTCTTTTTTTTCCTCGTTTTCTTTCTGCCTTTAAAGAAAAATCAAAAATACCAAAATCTATAAATATATATATGTATATCCATATTTGTATGTAGGAGTGTGTTGTTGTATAGTGGGAAATCCAAAACTCTTGATTCTCTGACTTGCCATCATCGATAAGCCTTCAATAAATGTAATAATAATTACATCCTTGAAAGGATGAGCCGATTGAAACATCTCTTTTCATTTTTCCCTTAGGGAGGATTTTTCGGGTCCTACCTTTGGGATTACGATATCACATATCCTATACTATATACCTATCCGTGTTGCTTGTTCGATGTGGCAGTGGTGAATCATCGCATTGTGTCGAATATAACTCCCAACTCTGCATTCTGCCCCCATATCTATCTGAATCAGAGCAAAGGTTTTTTTTGTTGGTTGTTGTTAGGTTGATATATATACGTCCTCGTAGGAAGGTAGGTATATGAATCCTTTGGAGAATGGGAAAAAATAAATCTGAGGAAATCTCGTATCGTTGAATCCATTTTTGCGTGATTGGGCTTTTGGGTGCACGCTTCCGAGTGTTATAGGAGTTTTCTTCCTTTCTTTTTTTTGTTTTTGTTAGTGCTGTGGGAAGGTAGCGCTCAGGGAAGAATGCCTGATCATAGATGTCACTTGGAAGTGGTATGAATATTGGTTAAAGCGATTCAGTCAAATGATATCACATCAGGAATAAATTTATCATGGTTTTGATATCAATATGGGATAAGAGGCAGAATCGTTTGCGTTTGAGAAAAAAAAGTTCTTTAACGACAGATTTAATTGGTCCAGTTATTCTTTAGTTTAATTCTTCAACTTTGAACTTGTTTAATTAGGTAGCTAAGATTTATTCAAGAAATATAAGTACAGAAATTTAGGTATAAAATTAAATTGGGTAATTAGTTCGTTTGGAATTGGGGACTAGTGACTTACAACCCTTCGCTGTTCGAAAAATGTTTTCACGAATGGAGAGGATAAAATTCTTATTTAAAAATTAAAAAAAATTAATTCTTTCAGGTTTTTAAATATGCGATTTTAAAACAACAGAAGATACAATGTGGTACCCGTGGCATGATGGTTAGTGCGTTGGACTGTCATGCCAGAGGTCTTTGGTGCGATCCCTGCCTATGCCATATAAAGTCTTTTAACGGGTGCTGCCTCTTGAGAGCAATTGACAAATTCTCCAAGAGTAACTCTTGTCATGAAAAAGTGCTTTCTCAAATTAGCCGTTCGGATTCAGCATATAAACTGTAGGTCCCCTCCATTCCTGACAACACTACTCGCACACAGAAATGGTTGAGAGTTGTAAGTCACTAGGTCCTAGTTGCGCCACCCAATTTATTTATTTAGAAGGTACAATAGCTCGTACCTGCCAAGAACCTTATGGTTGAACAACTTGTGGACACAAGGACACTAAGATGAAAGCGTTATTTTGATAAGATAAAAACTCAATTTCTTACACCAAACGAATATTTTAATTTGTTTAGCATTCACCCAAAACAAAAACTTGATAGATGAAAAAAAGGAAAGACTTTTCATTTCAAAAATAAATGAAACTTGGAATCGTCAGCAAGAAAATTAGTAGTATGGAAGGATTATTTATTCAACTGTAAAATAGACAAAACAAAAAATTCAAACAAATTTTAAAAGAATCGCAAATACAGTCAACTCCGCTCATATGAACTGGATATACGCAAAAGAATACATTTATTACGTTTGTATAAGGCTCTTTCCTCACAAATTTGAACTGATAGCTGCTTATTTTGAAAATCGCACTTTTATTCTGTAAAATAATTATTTTGTCTCACTAAAGAAAAAATATTATTTTTCTCTTAGAATTTTGAATACTAAGATCATTATAGGCAAAAATTGATAACATCAGTTCGTTGCCAACCTGTCAAGCAATACACTACGACATCCGTTTAAGGATAGGATTAACTTGCTCAAAAAAACACCTAATATTCGATAAATCGTAGTTTCTTAGAGATATAGAATTTTGAAATGGAATAAAGCAAAGATAATTTTTTTTTAAATTGGTATCATATTTACTTTAGTCGAAAGATGATCTTCTGGCATTATTATTTAAGTTAAATTTTTGGCAAATGACAGTTACGCTGTCTCGGATGTTATCTAATCCAAAGGTCCAGTTTTCGATGACTTTTTCCAACTTTGTGGTCGTAAATCGAAAATAACAAATAATTTGACGAATTTTATCTATTTTTATTTTAAAGTGGACAGTCGCTTTAAGTTTAGAAGCGTAGCGACTTCATATATAGCTTCAGAAAATAAGTCAAGCAGTATTTAATCTTGGAGCCTGATTCGCGAGTTCGTAACGTTTCCTTCAATAAATCAATTGTGACGCGAGCTGTGTGACATGTTGCGCAATCTTGTTGAAAACTTAGCTCCAGCACATCGTGGTTGTTCAATTGATGAACGAGAAAATCAGTTTCAATGACTAAAGAGTGGTAACCGTTGGCTATGATGATTTACTCAGCATCATTTTTAAAGAATTATGAATCAATTACTCCATCAACCTATAAAGCACACCAAAAAGTTTCGTTTTTTTAACGATGATCAGGATCCATGATTTCTTAAATAATTTTAACGCTTCATGTTAAAATGACAAACCAAACACTTATCATAAATCATTTGACAGCTGACAAACAAAATGGCTGTCAGTCCAAATAGTGCTACCACCTTCAAATTGTAAGCCACTAAAAATAACAACTGTTATTTACCCAATATATATCTGCGTCACTTTTTCAAAAAAAAAATGTTCGCGTGTTTCTTTTATTAAGGTTCTTAAGCTTTTGAAATTGACTTTTTTAAGATTCAAAGTGGACCAAACTAACTTTTTTTTTTTTTTTTTTTTTATATCCGATGGAAATCTTCAAAAGACACTCGGTAAGAATCGGTACCGAGTAGTGTGGGACTCTTACCGCACTAAAACCACCGGTGAATCAGGACCAATCTATGAAAGATCGACAAATGATTTTTATTTCTTAATTTTTAAAATCGCATTGGGGGAAGTTTAAGGTTATAACACTTTCCCGTAGCTTTTAGCCCATCAGCTCATGAGGCTTGGTTCTTCTTAATCTCCGAACATTGTCTCGTACATTTAATACGGTCTCCATTTCAGAGTTAGTATGACTTTGCAGCCGCTTATTGTGTGATACAGCGTGTTTCTTAACCACTTCTGTAACCATTTCAATTTGAAGGTCACGATGTAGATCGCTATTTCTTATATACCAAGGGGCATTTATTATTCCACGAAGGGACCTTGCTTTGGAATTTTTGGATGGGTTCAGCATTTGTTTTCTTTGTACAGCCCCATAGTTGGATGCCATATGTCCAAACGGGTTTCAATACTTGCTTATATAACATTAGTTTGTTCTGGATAGATAGGTCAGAGTTCTTTCCTATTAACCAGTATATTTTTCTGTACTTCAAGTTTAGTTCTTCTCTTTTCTTTTTGATGTGTTCTTTCCATTTAAGCTTTGCATCCAAATTCATTCCAAGGTATTTGGCGGTATTGGAGTAAAGTACTTCTGTACTGTTTATAAAAATTGGAACTTTGTTTATGTTTTTGTTTTGTAAAGTTTATATGCGTCGATTTTGTTTCGTTTAATTTGATACGCCATTTGTGCGTCCAATCACTAACTTTATCGACTGCATTTTGCAATTTTTGTGTAGCCTTCGTAACGGATTTATCTGGCACCAATATTGCAGTATCATCAGCAAAGGTGGCCATGATAGCGTTGATGTCCACTGGAATATCCCTTGTATATAACAGATACAGGGTTGGTCCTAGGACACTTCCTTGTGGTACACCGGCTTCAATTTTCTTAAGTTCCGAGTAATTTTGGTCGTACCGTACTCTAAAGAGTCGGTTCGTAACATAGGATTTCAGTATTTCGTAGTACTGCCTGGGGAAGTCCCTATGCAGTTTGTACTCAAGTCCCAAGTGCCAAACCTTGTCAAAAGCTTGAGCAACATCTAAGAATACAGACGAGCATACTTGTTTTTCTTCAAGTGCCTTTTCCACAACATCCGTAATTCGATGCACTTGGTCTATCGTGGAATGTTTATTTCTAAATCCAAACTGATGGCTCGGAATTAGTCTTCTTTCTTCAATTATTTTGTTAAGCCTTTTAAGTAGCAGTTTTTCAAAAACTTTTGCCATGATTGGTATAAGCGATATTGGTCTGTAAGATGTAACTTCTGTTGGTGGCTTATCTTGTTTAGGTATAACAATGACTTCCGCAATTTTCCAATGATGTGGCACATATCTTAGTTTAAGGCATGCGTTTATTATAATTTGGAGTTTCTTGAAGGCTATAAGAGGCATTTCTTTCAGAACCTGAGCAGTTATAAGATCGTACCCTGGTGATTTTTTGTTTGACAACTTATGTTGACACATGCTTCTTACTTCTTTGAGCGTGACAAAAGGTATTTCACATTCGTCGTTTCTGTCAACAAACTGTAAGGGATCTGTAGCTGTGCTTGCTGGGAATGGCTTGAAAACATTCGCGAGATGTTCAGCAAAGAGATCAGCCTTTTGTTTCGGGTTACGGGTTTCCGATCCATTTACCATCTTGAGATTTTATCGGCGGGTTTTGTGTCTGAGGTCTTTTTAGGCGCTTAGTTGCTTTTCCATAAGGAGTATTCTGTAGAAGCATCCGTCGTCAGACTTTTCAGGAATCTACTTAGTGAATCATTTTTAAACTCACAGATTCTTTTTTTTAATTCGTTTGAAATTGACTTTTTTAAGACTCAAAGTGGACCAAACTAACTGATTTTTAAAAAAAATGAAAATGCTAGATTTCCGAACATACTTAAATTTAGTAGAAAGAACTATGTACAGGTAACTTTAACATTCGTTGAAATTTCGAACTTGAGACATCAATTAAACATGACATTACGATGGTGGAGAAGTTGAAAAAGTCATAAATATAAATACAAACAAAATTTAAAAAAATTGTCTTCAATTTGTTTTAATTTCACAGAAAATTTTGTTTTCGATATTCAAGTGTTTTATTTTTCATAAAAATCCAACAGTCAGTTCGTTCATAAGAAAATAAAATCTACAAAATTAGTACGCAAATTTATTAAAAATGTATGTTTGGGTCTTGATATCTCTCAAATTTATTTCATTCATCCAGTTTGTAAAAAATTAAGAAATGCTTCTAAAATCGTTAAAAATTTGTTTTCCACTAAAAATCTATTTAATAAAACTAGATTGTGGAACTTAAATGTTTTTTGATATGAAACATATTGTTGATAATTTTAAAATTCTCAAGAATAATTCAACTGACAACTTTTTTAACCCAACACGAAAAATTTAAAAGTGAAAGAAATGGAGAAATATTTTTAGAGAGATGTCTGTGCGTGCGTGTGTACGTATGTTCGTACGTCCGTACGTTCGCGACGTTTTTTTATCGCCCATAGCTCAAGAAGAGATATCGATTTCAAATAAATTTTGTTATTCAGAAAATAAGACAGAAAGATGCAGAAAAGGGCTCTTAAGAAAATTGCGTGGAAGGTTTTTTTTACCATAGCAGCTTGAAAAAATGTTGGTTAATCTTAAATATCTTACGAACCAAAAACGCTAGAGACTTGAATTAAATTTTATATAATATATTGTAACGTGATATCAAAGAAATATATTTTTTGAAAAAAAAAATCCATTTAACGGTTTTTTTTTATAATTCAAAAAACTGAAAAATTTGTCACCTCAAAAATTTTACGACTAAAATATGATTTCATCTCCAAAACAATTTTGTGCAACGAAGAATAATGTTTTTGACATCTGATTAAAAGTTGATAAAAATCGAATTAACAGTTTTTTTTATAAAAATATAAAAAATACATTACTCAAAGTTTGTTAAAAATTGAATTTCGACTCCAATATTTTTTCAAAAATTTAAGATTATGGCTTCCAACTTATTTTATTCTATAAAAAATATTGTTTTTAACATTCAGTAAAATTTTGAGAAAAATCGAAATAACAATTTTTTTTACAAAAAACTAAAAACTTAAACAAACTTAACAAAAGTTGGTAAAAATTGATTTTCGACTCAAATATCCTTTAAAAATTTTGAGATTATGGCTTTTAACTAATTTTACCTTATAAGAAATATTGTTTTTAGCATTTCAAAAATTTTGAGAAGAATCGAATTGACAGCTTTTTCTACAAAAACTAAAAACCTAAAAAAAATTAACACAAGTTGGTACCAATTTCCTTTGGACTCAAATAGCTTTCAAAAATTAAGGAAATTGTCTTCAATTTATTTTAATTTCACAGAAAATTTTGTTTTCGATATTCGGTAGTTTTTTTTAATAAAAATCCAACAGTAAGTTCGTTCATAAAAAAAAGAGGCTGGGATGCGACCCACACTGATAACTTCCCATTCCGTCTGTAGATTTGTCTTGCTTAAAAGTTTGTCTAATGTACTCGTATCAATTTTTACCAAATTTGCGTACTGGTTTTTGTAGATTTTATTTTTTATGAAAAAACTGACTGTTGGATTTTTATATAAAAATTACTGAATATCGAAAACAATATTTTTTGTGAAATAAAATAAGTTTGAAGCCAATATTCTTACTTTTTGAAAAGCTATTTGAGTCGAAAGCAAATTTTTATCAAGTTTTAGTATTATTTTTTTAGAGTTTTAATTTTTGCAAAAAAACTGTCAATTCGATTTTTTTTCAAAATTTTACTGAATGTAATATATATATGAATAAAATATGATTTCATCTCCAAAACAGTTTTGTGCAACGAAGAATAGTGTTTGTGACATCTGATACAATTTTGAGAAAAATAAAATTGACAGTTTTTTTTTTATAAAAAATAAAAATCTAAAAATAACATTACTCAAAGTTGGTAAAAACTGGATATCAATTCAAATATCTTTTCAAAAATTGTAGATATTGGCTTTAAACTACTTTTATCTTTCAAAAACTATTGTTGTTAACATTCAGTAAAATTTTGAAAAATATCAAATTGATGGTTTTTTTACAAAAAATCAGAAACCAAAAAAAAAACTAACTAAAGTTGCTGAAAAATTGATTTTAGACTCAAATATCTTTTCAAAAATTTGAAATAGTGGATTCAAACTAATTTTAACTTATAAGAAATATTGTTTTCAACATTCATCAAGATTTTGAAAAAAATCGAATTGACAGTTTTTGTAAAAAAATGAAACTCTAAAAAAACAATACTAAAACTTGGTCAAAATTTACTTTCGATTCAAATAGACTCGAACAAAAACCTAAAAAAAAAATTAACAAAAGTTGCTGAAAAAAATATTGGCTTCAAACTTATTTTATTTCACAGAAAATATTGTTTTCGATATTCAGTAATTTTAAAATAAAAATCCAACTGTCCGTTTTTTTATAAAAATTAAAATCTACAAAAAATAGTACTCAAATTTGGTAAAAATTGATACGAGCCCATTAGACAAACTTTTAAGCAAGACAAATCGACAGACGGGATGGGAAGTTATCAGTATGGGTTGCATCCCAGCCTCTTTTTTTTTAATTATTGTTTTTACAAATTTTATTAAACTGATATTAAATATTTAAATGTACAAATTTAATTTACAACAAACAAAACGCTTTAACGATTTCCAAATAAAAATTTTGAAAATTCAATCAAATATCATTGAAATAAAAAAAACCTTTTTTACGTTTGAGTGTATATAAAATTTTTGTTTACATATTCTTAGAAGATCCTTAAACGGTCAACATTTTGCCAAACTTTTAATATGGGTCGCATCTTTTTAGAATTTAAATTTCAACATTACCTGCATAAATGCCATGAAAATTAAGTTCTAAAGAAATACAATATATATGCGCACCTTTGTCAATGTCAAAAACTTACATTTTTATTAGAATATCGATTTAATATTTTATAAATAATTCGGCCACACAAAACCGCATATCGGATGAAAAACCACCGATTATAAGTTGCTATGTATTTATTTCTATTGTAATTTTTACCTGGGGCAAAAAGTTTCGTGAAAAAGATTATGATTTTGATTAGTGATTTTCTCTTTGGGAAAATTCTCATGAATTTTTTTTATTGAGTCATTTTCTCTTTGGGAAAATAGTATTTCCTTAGAAAATGTCTACCAACGGTTTTATTTCAGTTTCTGCTAATTTTTTTTTGTCAAGCTTGTTTCTTATTGTTCTCTTTATATTTCTGCCTAATAAAACACATACATATGTATAGCCCCACAGCAGTTAAGTTGATACGAATAATTGCATTTCTTAATTTCATAGAATTTAAAAAATTCCTAAATAAATATTAAAATATGTAAATACTATTATTTTGTTAAAATTTTCCTACACTTATCCTCCCTTATCACATTTTCATAAATTTCAAACTTCGTCTCTCCGCATTTTTTAGGTTTTTATTTATTTTTAATTTATTTTATTTGAAACATTAAAATAGGAAAAAAAAACATCAAGAGAATTCAGTCGTTTGCATAGGCCTAACCTAAGTATAAGCTAAATCTTGTCAACCATTTTTTTTAAGGTGGCACAAAAAATTCTAATTTTAAATGATTTAAATTGTTTCTTATATATAACAAAGTTTAAATTTAAAACTTTCTTGATCTTGTTTTCAAGAATTTTTGACTTTCTCGCTTCTATGAAAATACACAAACAAAAAATAGAAAGGTACTCGTAGGTAAGAAGCTAGGTAAAGTTGGAATAAAAAATAAACATAATACAACACACACACAAATAAAAAAGGACGAAATAAGCTGCGTAGGTTCAGGTTGTATATCCTCAGGTCCTCAACTTCCCCCTATCCTCCACACCCTTTCCAATTCTATATGAGGAATTTCAAGAGCAGAGTTATGGAGTAAGGTATAAAAGCGGTAAAGCGGATTTTCTCATGTTTACATGATTTCTCAACATGGCTCCAAATTACGTACACGCAAGGATACTTGTTGCAGCACACCCGCAAGCGGGGTGCTTCTTTTTTGTGCGAATATGCTGGAAGCCAGAGAGACTAAAGTGCTTCTTCGATGTCTATATCTTTTGAAGACACACGCAACTTGTGTTATTATTTTTTCTTAAACAAAAAGAAAAGAGAAAATATAACCCTCATCCTTGAGAAAACCATGTGCGATGAGTGTGAGTGGAGCCAGAGGATTGCTTCTTCACTCTTATTTTGTGGGCCCCCTCGAAAAATAAGGATAATGACATTGATGGCAGTGTAAAAGGAATTTATTTTCCTTTTGCTTGGCTGCTGACATCCACCACCATCCATAGGTACTATATTCAGGGGGAGGGGAAAGGGCTGGGTGGTTTTTATACAGATATACATATATAAATATGAAGAGGACGCATCCTTAAATGATGGTAAAAGCAAGTTAAGGCGCGTATAAAGCAACCGAAAAGGACTTGATGGGATGAGTCCTCTCTGTGTCTTGGGTACACTCTACACGGATGTCGATTAAATTGTTTCTCCTCCAGGTATATAGATGACGATGACTACGAAGACGACACACTTTTCCCCGAACCGCTTTTACCAGCACCTTCCCCTCCCTGCCACACCACCAGCCTCCTCCACCAACAACTTGAGGATGACGACGATGACAGTGAGCGTTTCTGTTATTGATTTATGCAGATAAGCACCTGGATTATGAGCACAAAGAGGTAGGTTCGAGTGACAGAAAGGTATACAGCAGAAGCAGCAGCAGCAGCCATAGCCTCAGCCTCAGCCGTACAGCATATAACCGAAGGGTATCTGCCTGAAAATTTGGTTAAATTTATTGGCGGCGGCGTATATATTTAGCCCGCAAAGGATTTTCCTTCCTTTTTTGTTGTGTCTTCCCAAACTGGGGCTGATGGTAGCTGTAACTGGGTATATTGGGGTATTGCAAAGTTAGATACGATGGTGGTATAATACAGACACAATTATTGGTGCTTACAAGATTCAAAATTTATTGAAGTCAACCTCAAAGGGCCTTCAATTTAATTGAAGAAAATTTTGATTTTTGATTATATATTTTTTCACGAACACAATTTTAATGGAAGGTACATAGATACATACGATTATTTGAATTTGAAGAATACATTGATCCAGGAAAAAGAAAGGTTTGTGGGTGGAAGGTATCAGACGAAATTAATGCAAATTAACAATTATTGGGAGCTAAGGTTTGATCTAGTGATTAAATAAAGCTTTGAACAGAGACAAATAAACCTGCTTATTAAGATTTTAGAATTATGTTAATTTTATAAGACGATTTAATTTTCTTTAATTTGACCTCATTTTTAATTTTCTAAGTACAAAGTTTAAGAGGGAAACCTCATTGATTTTTCTGTTAGGCAGGAAGAGGGTGCCATGAAATAAGGCCAAATTTCAAGAATTGGTCTTATTTCAATTCTGTAAAGTGTAATTATAACAGTTTCAAACAGTTTGTCTTATTGCGCTTAAAAGAGTAGAAATAAAGCCAAATTGGTTTTACAACCTCGCACCTACCCCACATCCTATAGTGTTACGAAGCTGGGGGGCTTAATACCACACCACAAAATTAAGTTGGTTTTATTTCTCAAAATAATTTTGAGCTATTTCACAATGCTGACCTTATTTTACTTTTGTAAAGAACCCTATTTCACTCTTATAAAGTTCAATTAGGCCAATTTTTAAAGTTGTTCTAGTTTTACTTGACCTTATTTCACGGTATGCACCCAAATTTGTATTAAATCATGGATATAATGCCAATAGATCAACAGTCATAAAGTCGATCTCTTAAACTTAAATAAAAAAGAGTCTGGGGTGCGACCCACACTTGTAACTTCCCAACCTGTCTGTCAATTTGTCTTGCTTAAAAGGTTTGTAGGTGTTAGTAATAATAACAATATTTTTCATATAAAGTTTAGTATTGTTTTTTTTTTGTTAGGTCTTTATTTTTTGTAAAAATATGTCAATTAGATTTTTCTCAACATTTTACTGAATATTGACAACAATATTTTTAAAATATAAAAGTACTTTTAAGCTAATATCTCAAAGCTTTGAAAAGATATTTGAGTCGACAAGCATCAGTGAGCGTGGTAAGTAGAAAGATGGGGGACCGTCTCAAAACCTACCACGTGCTCTTGTCATTTGTTTCTTTCTTTCTGTTGTTCTTTCTCTTCTGAACTTCTGTCTTGCATTAATGTCTTGTGTTGTTATTACCTTACATAGTATAGTTGCTCAAGGTGCTGTTATGTGCAGAGCAGTGTGAAATGTAATGTAATGTATTTCAGTCGAAACTCAATTTTCACCAACTTTTATTTTTTTTATTTTTGTTTAGGTTTTTTATTTTTTGTAAAAAAAACTGTCAAAAACTTTATTTTTCGTTGCACAAAATAATTTAATTTTTCAGTTTTTTAATTTTTTTCATTTATAAAACAAACTTTGATTTTTTTTGAAAATATATATTTGTTGGTATCACGTTACAGTATATAAAATTTACTTCAAGTCCCTAGCTTTTTGGGTTCGTAAGATATTTAGGGTTAATCAAAATGTTCCCCTTTTTTTTAAACTTCTATGGTAAAAAAAAAAAACAACCACGCAATTTTCTTGAGAGCCCTTTCTGCATCTTTCTGCCTTATTATCTGTATAACGAAATTTATTTGAAATCGATATCTCTTCTGGTTCTTGAGCTATGGACAATGAAAAAAACGTCGCGAACGTATGGACGCAGGGACGTATACACGCACACACAGATATCTTTCTAAAAATCTTTAATTTTGACTCTAGGGACCCTGAAACGTTGAGAAACATTTTCAATTTGACAAATCTGACCCATTACATTAACTTCCTATGGGAAGTTAAAAAAATAAAACTATGCTATACCCCCAAAATAACCGAAATATTTACAAATCCCCTTGATTAAGTGGCGAAAAAGGTTTTGTAAATTACGCTCAAGTTATACTTTTGTTTCATAATCACTCTTTCAATTTAGTTTCTTTAAAATATTATCTTTCAAAATTGGAAGAAAATATTGGGCCACATTCATTGTTCTATAATAAGTTCTGATTTTGAATTTGCTAAACTAAACTCCAGTTTTTGTTATTTATAGACAATTCAACCTATTTTAAAACGATAAAACGAAAACTGGAGTACAAAAATAAATTCAAAAAGACTTATGTTTAAGCCATTTTTAACGCCATGAAACTTTAAAAATAAACAAAAATTACGTTGCGAGACATTTTATATGAAAATATAAAAAAAATTCAATAGACTCAAGCATCGATGAATTATTTGATATTTTTCTGGATGTGGAAGTGCTACGACCCAATAGAAAACGAAAGCTCTACCTAACCCGAACAGAGCCCTTTGATATAGATGACGAATATTTTCATGAAAGTTATCAATTCGATAAAAAAAAATTCTAAGTTAATGATTGACCTTTTAAATATTGAAGATTGAAATTCAATCAAAGGTTTGACGATATCTGTGTGTTTCCAAGTCTTAAAAGGGCCAGAGCTAAGGTTTTTCGATCGGTGTAATAATTTTTATGCTTTCAAAGACTTTGGCTGATGCATTTTATTTGTATCCCCTTTATAAGCCGTTTTTTTAGGTTCAAGTGAAATTGTACTAGAATTTTAGTAGCATACGCTTCAAACCTGCTTCTAACTAAACAGAGATTCCAAATTCTTTATGATTAGCAGCTGCATCTAGGTTAGATGTTAAATTTAGACTCAAGTTCAAAAAGACTCAGTTTTAAATATTGCAATTATAATTACAATACAATTTAGTTAAGAAGTATTAAAATCTTTAAACACACTTTACTAATGTTAGAATAGTTATAACATAAATCTGTACACTGGTCGTGTTCGCACTTTAATTCTATCAGTAAAGGGCATCTCAGCCAAGTGTCGGTGATTTTCGACAATCTTGCTAACTTCATACTAAAAAGTGACTTCAATTACAATACTTAGTAAGCTAGTTGATAAATTACACATTACCAAATTTCAGCTTCTTGCCAAAGGTAGTTTCTGAGACACACACTTAAAAAATTCAAAAAACTAAAACTGATCGAAGTCATTTCTTATGGTTCAGGAAAAGTAAATATCTAAAAAGTGTGGTGTTAAACTTGGGAAGTGTGGTTTTCAACCACTTTGTCGAGTATTTGTTGTCATTTACATAAGAATAAGTTTTGAATTCATATAGACTGATAAAATTTGAGTTTTATACAAAATATGAAATTGTTTTCAGGTTTGTATTAGTCGATCGATTTTATAACTTCGAATCCTTTTCGAAATCACTTTAAATAAAATTAAAGCAGCTGACATACATATATAGGGTTTTCCAATAAGGGCGGGTAGATGTTGTGTATAGATGTCGGGCCGTTTGATGTGTGGCACGTAGTGCCGACCTCCTGGGACCACATATCGTCTAGGTCCAAATGGTTTAATTTAGGCCATAAGAAATTTAAATTCATTGTTATGTAGCGCTCACTGTTGACGGTGACCGACTCACTAACGTTGTTTTCAAAAAAGTATGGACCAATTACGCTGCCGGCCCAAAATCCACACCGAACGGTAACTTTTTGAAGATGCATTATTACTTGGTGAACCTCGCGTTAACTAATCCATTCCAAACGATTCAAAGACCAGTCAGCGAACAAACGGCGATGTCTGTAACTATAGGCATGAACTTTTAGCTCCTGGATCATCTGGACCTTGTGCAGTTGTTGGCTCAAGTCCGGTCGCAAAATTCGCCAAGTTGAAGTCTGTGAAAGGCCGAGTTCTTGCGCACGGCGAGGAATAGACTGCCTCGGGTTCTGCTGTACACTTTCACGGACCACGGCGATGCTCTCGGCCGATATTTCGTTCCTTGAACGGGTGTTGGCTGATTTTTTGCTGGACTGGTCGTCTTAAATTAGGCCACCAAGCGTTGAAGAGTCGAGTGTATTATAAAGCAATGTTAAGGTTTATTTTTACTTTTTTTAAGAGATTTCCTCTTGTCGAACTCACACCAACTTAATCAGGTCGAATTCAAATCGCTGAAAAATTAAATAGAGATAAATAAAAGTGAATTTCAGAGCTCCAATTTATATTTTGAATAGAGTGAATGTCATTATAGTTTCTGTTGAATTGAAATGTAGACCGTTGCTGATAGCGAAAGATCGTGGTATTCACCCTCCTAAGATAATTTAACATTCAATTAAGACCCATAGCAAATAAATGCCGGTAGTTGAATTTCAATTTTCTTCCTAAAAACATTGAAGTCACACCAAAAAAACAGAAAAACTTAAACTAATGTAATGTTAATTTATTAGCAGGACTTAATTTTTCTATAAAACAAGTGTCAATCAATTTTTTTTTTAATTAACCAAGCATTGACAACAATATTTTGCAAAAGATGAAATATAAGTTTAAATTTTTTATCTTCAATATTTTTAAGGATAATTAAATGGAAAATCAATTTTTACAAGTGGGACATATTTTGAGTTTTTTTAATCTTTGTAAACAAAAACTGTCAATTTCTAAATTCATATTTTCTATAAACTCAAAAAAATTTATGAATCTTGCGGCTTGTATATAATTTTACCAACAAATGTATGTTCACAGTCATAAAAGGTGTTATTATAATATTTTAAGAACACTTTCTGTATTTAACGTATTAAATGAATCCCATATTCTTAAACCTTGGATATGGTGTCTTAAAGTAATAAAGCTCCTTAAAAACCTAGGATTTCTTATAATATTCTTACAGCTTGTGGGAAGAGGTTCGTAAAATGTATAAATAAAAAAAAGATGAAATAAAATAGAATATATACCCACCACCTAGACATACATATGTACATAATAATAAAATGAAGTATTCCAATATAAAAAACCCGTAAGCAATAAAAATCAAAAGATCTCATTAAAATAAATACTGTATAAAAGAATCATAAATTTAACCCCTGATGATGAATATAAGTATGTTAAGCACACTCCTCGTAATGTATACCTACCTATAATATCTCAATCATAACATTATCTTGGGTACATATGAGGCAGTGAGATGTTTAACTATTTTATATACGACGGGGATATCGTGAAATTTTAAATAAAACTTGCCACTCACTGGCAGGATATGTCCTGGTTAATGTTTAAAGGGTGTTTGGTTTTTTTTTATGAAGACAGCTTTTCAAAAAATGTTTTATGGTTATCCTTTATCGAAGTTATCTATCAGTTTAAATAAAAATGCAGACACTAAACTTTGGACTACAGCATTTGAGTCGCAAAGAAACACCCTGTTTAAAAAAGCATTTCTCAAGCTGAATCGTAAAATCGATTAATCATAAATAAACACGCGAACGATGACTCCTCCAACGATGAAGAAAAGTGCCAGGATGAATGTAAATACACACCAGACCAGGCTTTTACACATTTGTTCTGTGTGAGTGCGTTTGCGTGTGTGTTAGTGTGGGCATGTTTGAGTGCGTTCGAGAGAAAATACAATAAAATAAATAAACGGAAGGAAAGTGTCTCATAAAATTTTTTAAATTATCTCCCAACTCACCCACCACCGAACCAACGACACTCGACTTCTCGAAAAAAAAAAAACAATTCCTTTCCCAACCCCAAAAGCCACCCAGGATATTACTACAATAGTAATAAAGGAACACCACATAGGCTGGAGTTTAACGTTGGCGTGGTTGTAGGGATTCTCCTTTCTAACAACTGTCACTTTGGCATACGGTATGGCACAATATGCGGTGCGATGGCGGGCGGACGACGAGCGACGGTACAAACAGAGAGGAGCAGTTTAAGAGGCGGAAGAAAATTACAAAAATCATCTGTCACCACATCAAATAAAAGTTGACAAAACGAAAAGCAATGGAGGTGAAATTTTGTGTGGTAAATGGGGAAGGCCAGGGTGTAGACGATGAGCGTTGAGGGTAGGAGCAGGAGGCTTATAGATATAAAAGGAAGTATATAGTGGCAGAAGATACGACGACGATGTCAACACGGATATTTGGAAATTAAATAAAATTTTCGTTTGGGATTTATTTTGCAATAAACATCTTTTATCTGACTTTGATTGTTCATTGTTGTTGTTGTGTAAAAATGATGATACTAATGCTGATGGCAACTTGTGGCCAGTTCGAATACCATAAAAAAGAATTTTTTATTTTGTCCATTATTTTTTGTGGACAAACGTTACATTATGATTTTAATTGCTATTTGAGTTGTGGTAAGGCATCCAATTATGGATGAGATTTTTTCAATCTTTAAGTTGAAGTTTATTATGTAAATATTTATCAAATGTATCTAGATAATTTACTTTTTTTTTACTTAGGAACATTTAGCATTCGTTCAGTGTGGAAATATTTCTGAAATATAACACACTTAGGTCTGTCTTTTAAATGAGGACGATAATGCCCTATGCTATATGGACTTGTTTATTTATTAAGTCAAAAATATTATCAACACTGAATTAATTTGGGTTTGTTTTGGTTGACAAACATTCTCCAATGAAAACTAAATAATTTAAGAATATAAACTTAAATTCTTAATTTTATTGATATCAACATTCAAAATGGCCTACAATCCAAAGAACGAATTAATTATCAAAAGATTGCATTCAATATTTTCTGTGAAATAAAATAATTTTGAAGCCAATATTTTTAATTTTTGAAAAGCTATTTGAGTCAAAAGTAAATTTTTACCAAGTTTTAGTATTGTTTTTTTTTTAGAGTTTTATTTTTCGTACAAAAACTGTCAATTCAATTTTTTTCAAAATTTTACCAAATGTTGCAAACAATATTTCTTATAAGATAAAATTAGTTTGAAGCCAATGGATACAAGTTTTGAAAAGTTATTTGAGTCGAAAATCAATTTTTACCAACTTTTATACATTTTTTTTAGGTTTTTATTTTTTGTAAAAAATCTGTCAATTCGATTTTTCTCAAACTTTGTCCTAATGTTGAAAACAATATTTTTTATAAGTAAAAAGTATTAAGAAGGTATTATCTCAAATTTTTGAAAAGATATTTGAGTCGAAAATCATTTTTTACCAACTTTTTTTTAATATTTTTCGGTTTTTAATTTTTTGTAAAAAAACTGTCAATTTGGTTTTTTTTCAAAATATTACTGAATGTTGACAACAATATTTTTTAAAAGATAAAAGTTAATTAAAGCTAATATCTCAAAGATTTGAAAAGATATTTGGGTCGAAAATCAATTTTTACCAACTTTTATTAATTTTTGTTTAGGTTTTTATTTTTTGCAAAAAAACTGTCAATTCGATTTTTCTCAAAATTTGTCAGAATGTTGAAAACAATATTTCTTATAAGATAAAGTAGAATTGAAGCCCAAATTTCAAGGTTTTGAAAAGATATTTGAATCGATATTCAATTTTTACCAATTTTGAGCAATGTTTTTTTTTTTAATTTTTAGCTTTTATAAAAAAAACTGTCAATTCGATTTTTCTCAAAATTGTATCAGTTGCCAAAAACATTATTTTTCGTTGCACAAAATTATTTTGGAGATGAAATCATAATTTAGTCTTAAAATTTTGGAGGTAACAAATTTTTTTTTCAGTTTTTTCGATTTATAAAAAAACCATTAAATGGATTTTTTTCAAAAAAATAAACTTGTTTGGTATTACATTACAGTTTATTATATAAAATTTAATTCAAGTCTCTAGCGTTTTTGGTTCGTAAGATATTTACGGTTAACCAAAATTTTCACAATTTTTTTCAAACTGCTATGGTAAAAAAAAACACCCAAAAAAAAAAAAACAAACAAAATTTATTTGAAGTCGATATCTCTTCTGGTTCTTGAGCTATGGAGGACGAACAAAAAATCGCGAACGTACGTACACACGCACGCACAGACATCTTTCCAAAAATCTTTTAGTTCGACTCTAGGGACCTTGAAACGTCGAGAAATGTCAAAATTTTCAATTTGACAAATCGGACCCATTTCAATAACTTCCTATGGGAAGTTAATAAAAGAACATAAAGATCCAAAGAATGCATTTGGTTAGTTGCTGTAAAATCAATAGAAAACATAAAAAGGAAAGTCAGATATTCACTTTTAAAAAAATTCCGACAAAGCTTAATTTTAGGGCAGAAGTTCATTTACACGTAATTAAAATTTCCCAAAAAGACCTATTATTTTGGACCGGATCAACAAATTTTAAGAAAGCACTCTTTTTTGTACTCGAAAACTATAGATTTTTTGAAAAATGTTTTAGCTTGACTATTAAGCTCATCTTATTCTACACAAAAACGATTGAATTATTTTTGTCGGTTAAGTTGAAAGATTTGGAGAGAAACAGTAGTAATAGTAAAATTAAAGGGTGGAAGATTTTTTTTTTAATCTTTATAAACTTACTTACTTAGGTCCTCAGGCCCGTTTAGTCTGTTGGAATCCCCTTAAGGGACATAGGGCCTCTACGTGTACGATTTCCGGAAATGTGTTTTCGCTCCCTCCAACTCTTGCCTGATGACGCTGATTCCTCCTCGACTGTCCTGAGCTATGTGCTTCTTAACATCTTAGGATGTTGCGCAGACATCTATTCATGAAGGTTTTCAGCTTCCTTGTATTGGCTGAAGTAACCTTCCAGGTGCTGCACCTATAAGGAAGCGGAGATTCGACATTTGTGCGAAATAGTCTTAGCTTTGTTCTTAAGCTAATAGAGTTATTCCTCCAAATTTTTGATAGCATACCGAATGCGACTTTTGCTTTGCCGATGCGGCATATGACGATATGTTTGGTTCCGCCTTCGATATATACGATACTTCCAAGGTATTTAAAGCCCTCCAATTTTTTTACCGATTGCAAGGAAATATAATAATATTCCGCAGTGTGTTGATATGATCATTACACTAGGATTCAGCGCGAAATTCTGGTTGTTCGGTATCGAGTGTTGCCTCAAAGTTTTGTCCGATGCGTTCCAGTGTGATTTTTGCAAATTCTTCTCCAGTTTTCGCACTTTGCAAGATCTCCTTTTTTTGGGAGCTGGACGATCATTCCCTTCTTCCACTCATCGGTGAAGCTTTCGGTGGTGCAGAGTTCTTTTATGAGCGAATGAAACATAGCTTTGCTGGAATTCCATCAAGTCCTACCGAATTGTTGTGCTTTAATTGCGGCAATGATCTCATCTTTACAGGAAGGTGCTGTGATTAGTTTGTTCTGTCGCTTCAGAAGGCATCGGTTGCACGTTATTCCCAAACAATCGGTTTAAAACCGAGGGAAAGTATTTTTCCGCCCTCTGAATTGTTCATCCCCGAACTTAGCAAAGTACCGTCTACTTCTTCCACCAGGTGTTGATAAAAGTGCACCGGTCAGTTCTTTGGTTGTTCTGTAAACGGTCCTGGTGTTTCACCTGTAGAAAGCATCTTCTGCTTCTTGCACCACTGCGGTGAAACTATCTCTTCCCCTTGTGCAGCAGTTATTTGAGCCCTTAACTTCAAAAGATTCTTCTGAAAGGCAGGTGTTGTTGCTTCCTTCTCTCCGACCGACTATTCTGCCATCACCTGAAATGAAAACATTTTTACAGCATTCCAATGATACTGTGCTGCTGGTTATTCTCATTTCGTGAGACAGATGGTCCCTGAACTGTTGTTAAATTTTAGGACTCGTGTTATTCTGTTGGATCTTCGAACTGTAGCCGTATGCAATCTTCTGTTTCGGATATCCAAGAGACTGCTTCTAAAGCGTTAACTAATCGCGAAGTGGTCAATTCGGTTTGAAGGCGCTTGCCTGTCCGTCGACATCCAGCTAATTTTACAACACAGTTTTTGTTCAAACATAGTGCCACCAATCACAAGATTGTGGCCACTACGAGGAGGTAAAGCAAGAACTTTGACATTACAAGAAAGTTGCAATGCTGTCCTAAACCAATTTTAAGGTAATCACCCGATCTGCCTTACCACAGGGTTTCTAAATTTTAAGGGTCGATGTTGATTTTGAATAAATTGCACATTTTTTAAGAAAATTACTATCATTTCTTTTTAGTTTGATAAAATTGGTATGTTTCAAATATCAAATATCGATCAAATGGCCTCTCCGATTTTGTCTGCAAAGCTCAACCCGATGGTCGAAATTTTCGATTACGCTGAAGCATGATTGAGGTTCTATGCCGCTAATGTGCCGAATTATCTCATCCTCTAACTCTTGAATTGTTGCTGCCTTATTATTGTACATCTTTTATTTCAAACAACCTCAAAGAAAAGTCCAACTATGTCAAATCACATGATCCAATTGACTTCGATACCACGTGAAATAGTTCAGCCATTGCATTTGGCACGTTAGCTGTATGTCAAGTGGCACCGTAATGTTGGAAGCACATATCGCCCACATCCATATCTTCCATAAAAAGTTCGTTATCATCTCACTATAGTGAACACCATTTACAGTAACTCTCTGTCCGGCCCCATATTGGAAAAAGTTCGGCCCAATGATACTGCCAGCTCATAAACTGCACCAAAGACTCACCCAAATTCAGCAATTCTGACAAATGCACTAGGTGCAAATGTGCCTCACCACTGAACATGGTTTCAACATGTTGATCAACAAACATGTGAGGTATAATTGTTGTGCACGACGACGAGCTGTAAGAGCATGTTTCCACATCTTCTATAGATTTGCTCAAATTTTAGCGGGAATTTTTCGATTGTAAGCACATTTGGACGTTAAAATTAACCGAAAAAGTCACGAAATGAACGATATAGATTTTGTTTTGAACGTACATTTTCATAATAAGCGTAAATAACTTTAACAAGTTGCTGGATTGTGTATTTTTCCATGGTTAAAACTGAATTAGTCTGAAATTGGGAAATATCAAATGAAACGCAGAAAAAAACTTGACGTTAAGGTGTGGTTCACATTCAATATCTGCTCTTAAAATTTAACCACCCTTTATTTAAAAAATATTTGTTTACAACAAAATAAAGTCTCAGAGTAATAAAACGCCCACAAAATGATCTGAAAGCAGGTTATTACGGTACAAACTTGGTTTTTTCGTCATGAAAAGAGTCTTATACCTATAGTTGTCGAGTTATTTGTGTACTTGAGGCCATTTCACCCCCATTAAACTATTGTTGATAAGGTGCAAAATAAGAACAGAAGGTTTCCAAAAAAATTCAGCTTTGTCGGAATTTTTTCGAAGTAAGCTTATTTTTATTTATTGATAAAGTGGACTAATTGCAAACCCTTATGACCAAAGAATACTATCCTAATTACTGGGTTCTTTTGAATATAGGAAACGCAATAGCTTAAAAAAGCAAGATCCTCTTTGTTATGGACTAATTTGAAATGATTATCCTGGAACTTTTCGAAAAAGGTCAGATTCATTTATATATTTTCAAACAGTAGTAAGCAAATATATGCGAATGCATTTCAAAGCTATACCTTTAACCCACTGGAATCAGACCAACTCAAAATATTATGCAAAATATCCAATTTCTAAAGCCTTGTTGATGGTATTGGGCCTTAGCTCTTGAATTGCTTGGATGATATTGACTTTAAGTGCTTGAATTCACAAAATTTCGGTCCCTCACAATTCCCACAAAAAAATGTATAGGGGTCAAATCACAGCTCCAAAATGTTCGAAAAAACGATTTGGAATTTAAATGTGCAAAAGGTCAAGTCTTCCGAATTCATATTTCAATTTCAGTTAAATAAAAGCTGAAACATTGTTCCCAAACGATAACGAAGTGGATGCGTCTTCAATAGCATTAATGCAATTTTATAAGCGAATAATCCGAACTCAATGTCCAGAACTCTCCTACATTAAAGTTCGATTATAATTTCTTAGTATTAATTCTTTAAATTTTCAAATTGATCTAAAGAATTATGTATAGCAGTTGGGTTTTTTGAAGTTGTTTAAGTCAAAAGGCTTTAAATAGCTTTTATCTAATTTCTTAAATTTTTTAGGAATGCATTTAATTTTCAAAATTCTAATTCCTACAAATAAAGCAGAAAACTCTTCTCTGTCGATCTTTAAATTTAAACGAGTTAATCGCAATTACCATTTCTACAAGTTATTTAATAATAACACTCATTTTACTTATATCGTCATCATTTTCAAGGAGTATCTTGGGAACTATACAAATATTAATAGTCACTTCTCCGAGAAGTAGGTAAGTACAAATTGAAGTACTATACCTTAAATACAAAGTAGGGAAAAATATATACCAAATGAGTCCTGACATAGAGACAACATTTATTCTGTATATATCTATATTCTATTTCATCCATAAGACAAAACCCTAAAAGGGAATGAGTTGTTAGAAAAGTTAATTACCATTAATTATCGCGTGGAATTTGCATTAGTTAGAAATGGAGGGTTGTATTTAAATTAAACCAAAATGATTTATTTACACCGCAGAGTTGTCTATAAGTTAAAAGAGGATGACGCGTTTGTCGTAAGCGTACACCTCAAGAGTTTTGCTGACAAAGTGGGTAAAGGATAAGGGTGATGTTGATGCTTTTGTGCGTATAATAGAGGAGCAAAATAAAAATTAAACGATAAGATAAGATGAGTTCTCAATGAGTTAAACTGTTTTTAGAGGTTTTACCAGGTTTAATATGGATACTGGGGGAGATAAGATTTAAATTGGTACCACTAATTTTATTAGGTAATGTGTCAATTTATAGAGTTAACGTAGAGGAATAGAAGGTATGCAATATCTGCATAAAATTAAAGGTTCAAAAATACTCCTCAACTTAAAAAAAGACGAAAATATTTAAAAATTCTGAATAAAAAGTTTTTCAAACGAAAAACAAAGGAAAAAATGCGAAATCATTTGATTTCTCTCAAAGGTGTAATCGCGAAAGTGTTTTAAGAAAATCCCCATGATCAACTTGCTTCTGTCAGCATAAATGTCATAGCTATTTCAAACTTACCAAGCAGTCTGATGCTCTTTTTGCTTATATTTTGCTTTCTCAAACTTAAAATACTTCTGCCACAAAGGTAATAATTCGTTTTACAGAAATGCGAATTGTAATTTTCCACTGTCGTAGAGAAGCAGTCTCCTGAGGTTTTTCGTTTTTGTTTTTGTTTTCCTTTTTTTCCTGTACCGTTTTCTATCCTTAAATCAACTTACCCACTCCCACAATAACTATAAATACACGAAGCAAAAACCAACTAAGCCCTCGAAATCCGTAAAACAACTCCTCTGTTTCATATATCTAGTACCTGCAACTCTACTGCAAGGTATGATGATCAAAAGGACCTCCAAAGAGAGAGAAAGAGAGAACTTGGAGTATCCCAAGATCCAGCCAACTGCAAAATTCAAAGACGAACAAAAAAGAACGACTTGAAATTTAAATCGTCTCCTTCGTTTTCGTTTTCGTCGTCGTCTACTTCGTTGGTATCCTTGTCGCATACGTATATACGAAATCATAGTCCTTTCTACTAGTCCTCTTGTCGAAACATCGGGATTCCCAGTGATTATGAATTAAGACACATCCAACAGTTTTAGTGTGGATGCGGAATCCAAATCCTGTTGCATACAAAATTCCTCCTGTGCAACAAAACAGGATTCGTAATTCACCGAGTAAGAACTGACGTTATCAGTTTCTGAACATTTCCAACTCGTTTTCCCATATATTTCTTCCCCACCAACCCAACATTGGTGCTTTTTTTACCTGTCACTATGGCAGCAGGCCACCCAACCTCCCTGGACTGTCGTCTATAGATTTGTGTTTTTTTTTTCGTCCTGACGGATTTTTTTGATTTTTGTTCTGCTGCTGGGACTGTAATGCATCTCCTACGGTGTGTGCAAGGATATACATTTTTTGTTCTGCCTTCACCATCTCCTTTTTGATTTAACACAATTTTTGGATGGCTCCTGTGGATTTCACAGGGAGGACTGGGGTCTTGGGCTTAAGTAACTGCAAAAAGTAAAACAAAAAATAACGGATTTGTCATGTGGCAAAAAGTACACACCATCACCTGTAAAACTAATATAAAATACACAACTACAACAACACACCGAGTCAGGCTCCCAGGAAGATGAAGAAAATGATAAAATGGCAAAAATTCGTCTCAGAACTTTTAATTAGTTTTTGTTAGCCTGGCGCGTTGCTTAGGTTTTTTGCCATATTTTTTTAAATTTTGTATTTTTGTTGCTGGCAAAGAACATCAGCATAGAGTAACATTGGTTGAATAGATATGTTTTGTATGTGTATTGAAGGGGGGTATATCTACAGGACATGAGTTGAATTGAGTTTAATTTTTGTTTCCCTTCTTTTTTTTATGTTGTTGATTTTAATTTTTGTTCCACAATCTTTTATCCTTTAGTTCGTTATCACTTTATGTACGTTATTTGTGTATTTGTGATGTTGTGTTGTTTTGAAGGCAATTTTTTGTTTCGTCCTTGTTATGAGAAGAATGAACTGTGCATAGATACAGAGGTGGGATTCTAAATCAAAATTAAGTCACAGATTTGTTTTTTTTTTTCTTACTTTACTTTGTTTTTCTTATACTTGTATCTTCAAGCTTTGAGGTTAGAAATTAATCCAAATGAGACAAATTACAAGATTTCAAAGGGTAGCTATAACGGAGAGAAAGAGAGATAAAAATAACGATGCTGCGTAGGGGACCTATGATTGCGTCCTACCTTTACTACGGTACCAATCGTAATGAGTTGTTGTGGGGCCTGGCTGATGGGCGCGAGTGTTTTAATTGACTTTTAATAAGATTCACCCACAAACTGAAATGAATATAAGAAACTTTGTACATTTATTTACTTTTAGTTTTCTCAATAGGATTAGATTAAGAAAATCAGTGAGTAAAATGACTATTTCCCTACAGAAAATGAGCAGGTAACCAGTAATCATTAATTCTGCGTACCTACAGTCATTCCAAACAGAAATTGAAATGGTTTCTATTTAATTTAATTAGAGAAATTAATTTAGATGGTTCAATTAAGACCCGGTTTAATAAGGTTCTTTTAGATTCGACACATGCAAGTTTAATTAATTTGTGTTTTTGTTCGGTATTAGAGGTAACATTTATTAGATAAGAAATAAAGGGTTTTCTAATAAAAAGTTTTATTTTGATATTTGAAAAAAAATAATGTTGTTGATGAAATGTATGATCGAAGGTAAATCAACATATCCTTTTCATGAAGTTTTCCATGACCAATTCACACATTTGTTATCTATATGCACTTGATATCTTCACAAATTCTATCGAAAGGTGTAAAACCGATTGTTGAGTATTAGCATAGACGTTATCTTAAAGGTACCTTAAACAAATAAGTGTAGAGGTGTGAAACCACAAGATCTGAGTTGACAATTGTGATAAACTCTTCGAGAAATAACACAAAACATTTCTTGAAAAACTTCGATTATTTCGTTTCTTGTTCGTAGGGAAATTCATAACAGTCAAAATTAAAACATTCTAATTTTATAACAAGCTAAGCTGATTCACAGGCGTTACTTAAGCTAAAAAAGATCATTTCTTGAACGTTAAAAGTTAGGATCTTATGCCAAATACAGTAAAATATCGGTTGTGAAATTCGTTATTCCAAGCATAAATCGACAAACCTTTGGGTTTTTGTCAACACTACGAGCTACAGTTGTTTCTAAGGACTAACTTGTTTTCTATTCTTCACCTTACTAACTTGTCCCAGCAGCTACAATTTTTCCGCCAATTTCACTATTGCCGGTCAAGAAAGTGCTTTAAACAATCCTATTTGCAAACTTTTCACCATTTTTACCTCCAACTTTTTAACAAATTTAATGCGATTTTGAAACATTTTTACTTATCAAATCCAAATGTCAAAATATCACAGTAAAAACCTTCTTTTTTTTATAATAAGCGCATACTCAAAGGGATATATTATTCTTATTATGTCGACACAGTGTGAGCACCAGGAAACGAAGAGAGGGTTTGAAAGGAGATGTCGGTGCACATTGGTTTTGAATTCCTGAATATTGCAATAGCTGGGAAAGACAGAGTGTGGTAAGGCATAAAAAAAGCTGCTCAAATAAAGTGTTATTCAAAATGATATCTCTAATTGGAAATTCTTCATTGCTTGCGACATAATATAATAATTATTTTTAAGGTTTTGACGAGTAATACATTTGGAATTCAAGACTTTAATCAAATATAAAAATACGATGGTCCAAAAAGTCGGTCTATTTTATTATTGTTTCGTTTAAAAATGTTTAAAAATGTTTTAAGCAGATTCGCGTTAGGCATTTTTTATCATTTTTTTAAGTGAAAATAACACTATTTTTAATACTAATTTTTTGTTTCAAAATTTGAAAATTCGAATTTTCTTTCTTAGTTTTGCTTCTTTCAATAAAAATAAAAAAAGAATTGTTTGCATTGCTCCATGAGAGTACCCCCCATAGAAGCGTTATTTTGTTTCAAAATTTTCTCAGGAACTTACTAACCGATTTGAATGCACAAGCTGTCATAGTTTGTAAATAATATTGAAAACGTCAATGTTTCTGTTTTAGAATATTAAAATGTTCTTTTCAAAATTCGATATCTGGAAAACGGGTCCACATTTTCTTGAAAAATCAAACATTAAATGTATATTAATATACTCTTAATAAATGCATACATGCCAAAAATATTTTTAAACAAAAAATTGATTTAACGATTTTCAAAAACAAATTTAAAAAAAGAGGCTGGGACTCACACTGATAACTTCCCATCCCGTCTGTCGATTTGTCTTCCTTATAATCTTGTAGGTTTTCGTGTTTTGTTAAAAAAGTTATAAGTTGAATTATTCTCAAAATTTAAAAATTACGAACAGTTTTTTGCATATAATGAAATAGTTTGATTCCAACATCTATTTTTGTTAACGAGATTTTTAGTCAAAACCCAATTATTAACATTTCTTAATAGTTTTTATTTCTAGAATAAATAAAATCAAATTGGATGAATAAAATAAATTTGAAGTCAATATCTTCTATTCTTTACGAGATATCGAGAACAGAACATAAACTTTTACCAAATTTGCGTACTTTTTTTTTGTAGATTTTATTTTTTATGAAAAAACGGACTGTTGGATTTTAATATCAAAATACTGAATATCGAAAACAATATTTTCTGTGAAATAAAATAAGTTTGAAGCCAATATTTTTAATTTTTGAAAAGCTATTTGAGTCGAAAGTAAATTTTTACCAAGTTTTATTCATCTTTTTATTATTTTGTATAAAAAATGTCAATTCGATTTTTTTGAAAAATCAAAATGTTGAAAACAACATTTCTTAAAAGATAAAATAATATTGAAGCCTAAATTTCAAGTTTTTGAAAATAAATTTGAATCAATATTCAATTTTTACTAACTTTGAGTAATGTTTTTTTAGATTTTTATTTTTTATAAAAAGACTGGCAATTCGATTTTTCTCAAAATTTTATCAGATGTCAAAAACATTATTCTTCATTGCACAAAATTGTCTTGGAGACGAAATCATATTTTAGTCGTAAGATTTTGGAGGTGACACATTTTTTTTCAGTTTTTTGATTTATGAAAAAAACCGTTAAATGGATCTTTGATATCACGTTTCAATATATTATATAAAAAGTAAGTCTCTAGCGTTTTTGGTTCGTAAAATATTTAGGGTTAACAAAAATTTTCAACTTTTTTTTAAACTGCTATTGTAAAAAAAAACACCCACGCAATTTTCTTGAGAGCCCTTTCTGCATCTTTCTGCATCATTATCTATTAAAAAATTATTTGAAATCGATATCTTTTCTGGTTCTTGAGCTATGGACGACGAAAAAAACATCGCGAACGTACGTACACACGCACGCACAGACATCTTTCTAAAAATATTTTATTTCGACTCTAGGGACCTTGAAACGTCGAGAAATATCAAAATTTTCAATTTGACAAATCGCACCTATTACAATAACTTCCTATAGGAATTTATAAATAAATTGGGTGGCGCAGCAGTCCGTTTGTGAACTAGGGCATAGTGACTAACAACTCTCAACTATTCGTGTGTGCGGGACCTTCAGTTTTTAAGCCGAATCCGAACGGAAAATTTGTGAAAGCACTTTTCATAACAAGAACTACTCTTGGAGAATTTGTCAATTCCTCGCAAGAGGCAGTACTTTGGGTGGCATAGGCATGGATCGAACGCAAGACCCCTTGCATGACAACGTCAAAAAATACGGTAGGTTTTTTTGCCGGACTCTGTATTTAGGGCAAACCAAAATTTCACATTTTTTTAAATTGCTATGGTAAAAAAACCAACCACGCAATTTGTTTGAGAGTCCTTTCTGCATTATTATCCGTATTACAACATTTATTGGAAGAGCGTACTAACGCACACATGTAAGCACAGCAGCTCTCTAAAAATTGTTTATTTCGACAAATCGGGCCCATTACAATAACTTCTTGTGGGAAGTTAATAATTAACCTTTTTTTGAAAAATCAAATGGCATTTACATTTTTGAAGGCAAACTTATTTTGCAGCTATATTTTTAGATCTTAAATTATATGTACTGTTTTCAAATAGATGGAAGCAAGTTCGTCCGATCCAGTGGTGCATTAATTTTATTTTTTCAGAATCTTTAAGAAAATACTGACTGCTTAAAGCCTTCTTACATTTTTAAAACATAGTATTAGCACATTTGTAAAATTGGATCTATTAAATATATCACTCCAAAACCTATTATTTTTATTTTTTTTAATTTATTAAAATAGAACAAAATATAAATTTATTGTCGAGTTACAGAAACGCTTTTTCTATAAGCAATAATTTAGAAATATTTGTTTCTAAGGTGTTATTTAAAGCTACAACTACACGTCATGTAAAGGGCCAACGGGTGACGTCAAAAAAGAATCAAATATTCTCTGTCAAATCATTGTCAAGGATCCCGCTGCTAATGCACAAAACTTTGAAACGAATGTCGCTCTTCGACGTATATAAGTCAACGTGAATTTAAGTCATTTCTGTCCACGCGCTAACTTGCATGAAATGACAAAAGAAAGTGTATATGAGTCAACGTCATTTTTGTAATTAATTTTAGACTATTAAAGGAGTATTCACATCGGTACAATGTGAGCATAGTTTTTAATTTTACGTGTATTGAAATAAAAACTTATGTGCAAAACTATTCTAAGAAAAATTATATCTCTTTTTAAGATGCTTTAAAAGCAGGTACAATAATTTCCTTAAAAAAATCTGTCAACTTTTTCCATATTGTACGTTCATATAAAATTACATTTAAAATATTCTGTGACTCCGTCTCAAATTCAGTCTTGTAAATTTAGGTACACTGTTATTACGATGACGGACAGTCCCAAGAGCGAATCATCTTTCCCTATAGAATTGACTCAGGCATTACACGTTCACAGAAATTTTGCAATGTGTTGACTTTCAGTCAATGAGATTCTTAAAGTTTTCGTGAACGGTTTGACAGAATTTTTCGTTTACACGATGTGACGTTTGTACTTCAAAGATTCAACACGTTGACCGTCTTATAGTAGCTTAAATTATAGAGCATGGAAATAGATGTGTCTTAATTTAACTAAAAACAGGTAATCTCAAAGCTTTCATTAATTTGTTCCCAAATATAATTCCAATTTTATCTTTGAAGACCTTTGAATTGTTAGATGTTGTTGTTGAAGATAAATGAGAAGTCCTTCATGCCTTCATTTTTATTCTGCGACGCGACGATGCAAATCAAATCCTTCAATAAGACTTTGGGAGAGAATGTACCAACCATCTGAACAGGCCATTTTGATTGCCAGCTATTGTCAGAGTATACTAACTTATCTGACAATACTCTAAGATCTGACAATCGTCTGCGGTGCTTAACTTGCAAACAACTACGTGTAGGGTTCTGATTTAATTGATTGATTTTAAAAGCCATCATATCCTTCAAACAAAGAGGATTCATCAACATTTACCTTTTTAGCTAAAATAAAGTCATTTAATGAAAGTTTATCATACTTTACTTACACATCCATGCTCACTAACAAAAAAAAACAACATCATTTATTTAAATTTATCAGACAATTTTTGTTCATCGTTTATGAAAACAAATGGCCCAAAAAGGTAAGAATAAGATAATAGACCATCATTTTTATGGTAACCTTTACATCACATACTCGTATAAAAGTGCTTTAAGCGCGAGTATGGGTAATCTATGTATATCATCTTATTTTGCAACACTAACGCGATTACCTTCTTTTCTTTTATATTTGCAAATATTTTGTTTGGAAAATTTAAAGCAAAATTTCTCAAACATGGTGAAAAGGTTGAGATCGTCGTCGTGCGTCGTCGATGGTCGGTTGGTATTTCTATCTTGATTTTTGATAACCATCAATTCTGACTTTTAAGGTTATAGTCCTGATTCCTATACATTCTTAATGTGTGTTTATAAGGATGATGTCAATTTATCTTTTTTCGATTTATTTATGAGTTATTTCCGATTTTATTATTTATTCCTATGATTTAGGTTTTTATTTTTCATCATTTTGTCCTTCCAACACTATAAAGTCCTTAAGAGTTCTTTTCCTTACCTATGCTACGGATGTATGTGTCTTTTTTCTTATGCTCATCATATTGACACACAACTTTATAAGAAATAGCGGTAAAAATAAATAAAAATCATTTTTATGATTCAAACTTTCACCTTTTCCTTCCCTACCTAACTTTCGACATCCTTTACAACTGATATTAACGTGTGCTTCCCCATACACAGCGCAGTCAGCCGCCACAAAAGTCCAACCAAAGAATGTGAATAAGAGAAATCCTTCCAAATCCTTGAAGGTGTATATATGTTGTGTTGTAGCTGCTCAGGTGTGTTGCTATAAAGGTGGTCTTTTGGGCTTGGAGGGCTCAATCCATTTTGTCAAAAAAAAACTCTATAAAAGAAAAATATTCGGCTGAGAGGAAGAAAATCTAATAATTGCATCTCTATGGGTTTATTACCGTCGTCGTTTTCTCTATGTCTCATCTTCGTCGTATTTTCTTTTTTTTCTCGTGGACGTGGATGGAAAAAAACATAAAAGGATGATACCTACTCCTTTTTTCGATTTTATCTCACTTCTCTTGGTTTTTATTTACTTTCCTGAGATTCATAGGATGAACTCGTTGGTGCCCACGATGCTACGGAGACGTAAGCTGAACACTTTTTGGGGGTTATTTATATGAATGTAGGTGTGGCAGTGGGTGGATGCGGCACAAGGACCAAGGACGTGCCAATGTGCGGAAGTAATTTGTGTTTTCATTAGGTTTACACATTGAATTGCTCCTCGTATTGGTTGTGGAATGCTTCGAATTGGTATTTTTCCTTTTTGTAACTCACTTTTTGAGTGAGCAATCGTAGAATATATGTATATACATATTTAGATAGTCGTACTTTGAACAGTTATTGATGGTGGCAAGTATAGTCTATGATGGTAATATGGAACGAAGTGTATTTAAGAGACTTCCGATCAAATTTTGGACGTCTAGCCGTCTGGAAATATACTTTATAAATGTACATTATGATGGAAGGGATAGATTCTGACTATATTTATGTGGAAGGAAGGACAAAATGAATATGGAATGCGTCTATAAGAGTTCCTATTGTGAGACTCAATTGGTTAAGTGGTGTTTTGAGCTTGCATAATGCAACAGAAATTAAATTTGAAAAACATGCGAAAGTGTAGCTCCTTGCAGAGATTTTTCATACTTATAGGAATTATTATTTTCTTGAATTTGAAATAACTCATTTTTAAACTGAAAAATTATGTTTAAGAATGCCATAAATAAAAAAAACATAAACTGAAAATTGAGGAGTCGAAAATACAATGTAATTCAAGTTGGTAACGCTGGCATTTGATACCTGTCAAACTCATCTGACATTTGAAGTGGCATAACATTTATTGAATGTTTTCCATTTACGTTTAAGGGTCGCTTAACAATTAAATGACAACAAAGTTATTAAAATTGCAAACTACTAAAGAAGTGATTCAAACTTTTCGCTGATTATGGTCGTCATAAGAAACACAAAAAAGGTTTGATGAAGTGTGCCTTAAAGCAAGGAAGAAATCATGTTCACTTTTAAAAGTCCTCTAAAAGTACTCTTCCGTTTTGAAGAAATTGTATGCAAAAAATGTATTTTAAGAAACTGTATACAACAACAGCAACTTCGTTTTTTGAAGAAAAGGCAATATGAAGAGCAAAATTCATTTATGATAAGCAATGCGAGGTCTTTCGCAAAATTCTGGACAGCTGCAAAAACAGTAAGTGGTGGAAAAAACAAGATTGGTTCCTCGTTGCGAGTTGCATAGCTACGAAACTATTTTGAAAAGCTACTCAACTACTCACTGATGTTCTTTCCACTTTTGCAGCATGCAGCATCTTTCTTCACGGACGAGCTTCTTGATTTACCTTTTGCATCTTTGGAAGTGGCGAATGTGATTGAAAAGGCTAAAGCAAGAAAGTATCCTGAAGATGACCGGATACCAGTGGAATTCTACAAGAATTTTACGATCAAATTTGTGTCTGCATTAGCCAAGGAATTCAATAGGATATTCGAAACAGCAAACTTTCCCCATACTGCATAAAACAGAAGCTTCAAATAATCCAGAGAACTACCAGGGTATTTAATTCTTGATCACCTCAGTAAAGTTATTCAGTGCCCTGATATTTAATGGGTTGACGCAGTGGGTTGAAAATAAAAGAATTCTTAATGAGTTTTCAAGCGGGCTCTAGACGAAACCAGTCGACTTAAGGCCAATAATTCTTGTTGATTAATATTGCGAAAAGTTACAAAAAAAGGAACAAGAAACCTTATAAAATGGGTACCTCAAGTAAAATTGTGAATATCCTAAAAGCGTATCATTTCAGAAGACTTCGCAACGGAAATGGGTGTCAAACCAGGTTTTAAATTGAGCACCTTGCCTAATTCATCAAAGATATCGCGAATAAGGAATAGAGCTTGGACCAATAGGAGTAACATGTCTGTTATTTGGCGAAGACATCATTTTTCTGGCAGAGTCTGTAGAGGGAATGCAGCAAATGATTAACAGTCTCGAAAACTATTGTAGTCTTTGGAATCTGTCAGTGAACTTGGAGAAATCGAAAATGATGATCTTCAGAAAATCCCTTTTCATATATTTTCGGAATTAAAAATGAAGCTACAAAGGTTAACATATTGCTATTATGTGGGAATACAAATATCAAAGTCCAAACCTGAATATGAAAAAACACTTGAAGTTGAAGTTATCGGAGACAAAAAAAGCGAATTCATCAATATGGCGTTATTGAATCGATAATAAAAACATTGACCATAGTGCCAAGATTAAACTGTTCCAAACAACTGCAGCCTCTATTTTGGTGAATGGTGCGGGGATATAGTTTGGGGATATGCCAAATCAGGCGAGTTACAATGGCTTCTGAGATACTTTCTTAAACGAATTTTCCGATTGCCTTCGAATACACCTTATTACATGCTGCATTTAGAAACCACCATTGTTTTTGGGCGTTCAGAAATAGAGAGTGTGGTACAGCATTCCACATTCGCATTGCACGGCTAAAAAACAAAACGATGTAATTGACAGTACGATTCGGTTACAAATGGTAGGACAGCAAACTTTTCAACGGTTTTAAAAGAGCATACATGGTTGAACGAGACTTAAGTAAGTCGAAAAACATCAGCCCAAAGGGGAATATACTAAAGGATTGGACGTACATAAGTCTTATAACACCAGATCAGAGGAAGACCTTAGTAAACTGAAACATCGAGCTGCATTTTTGGTGACAACGTAACGTATGTAATCGTTCCTAAAGAGGAGGTTGGAGATACACATACCGAGGATTTCTAGGCTCTTAGCCTTCTTGAGGCCAGTGCCACTCATATTGCCACTCATAGGTAGTGGCAAAGGTCGTAAATTATGTTTTAAAAACAGCATTGAGTTTTCGATACATTAACTTCTACTAATTGTTTGATTCCCCATTTAACAATGATCTGTAGGTCAGAATTTAATGATCTTATCGTCTTTAAAGATTCATACCCTAAGAGTATGGGTTTTCAATTTAAAAATAAACAGATATAAAAAATTAGGATACATCAGCAAAGTGGGTAAGTGAATGAGAAGTTGCACATAGAAGATCCTTAATAAAAATGAAATAGTGTCGCAGACAGAACAGAGCCCTGGGTGACTCCACCATTTATTTTGTGTTTAAGCCGGGGTTCATCAAAACCGAAGGCACGAATTTTTGATCACGGGGTCTGGTACCAAATTGTATCAAAAGATTTTAAAATATCCACCCCAATTAATCTTACTCTAACCAAAAAGATTTGTTAGACTGTTCGGTGATATAAACCATCAGATTTCCAGTGAATATTACTTAAGCTTTGGCCGAGATACCACCCGATATGTGCGAAAAATGGGTTGAAAATTACTTAAGAAACATTGAAATATATTAAGTAATTTAAATTATTTTCTTCCTATACTTGGTTTTGTGGCCCGACACAAATTTCTTTAAATTGAAAAACACAGATTTCAGATTTGTTCCACTGTGGAGACTAGTTTCCTATTTTTTCTTACCTTCAGATCTACTGTAGAAAAAGAGTCTAAAATAAAATTTTATTCGGCCAAATAGACAAATGTTTTTCAAAATGTTTTCCCGCATTTCTCGAACAATTCGAAAATTGATCAAATTCCTTTGTTTCCGTAGAATTGATAACTCTGACAGTGTAATTCTTTCTACAACTCTTTACTTTTAATTCACCACCACCGCTACCAAAAATTTCACTTTAATATCACTTTGTTCATTCAAATTCCAAGAAAAATAAAAAAACACACAAAAATCATTCCAAATTGTATAACAATAGTTTCAATTTTCCAAACAATCTGCTCCCACCAATCTCACACTCTTCTCTCCTCAAAATGGATTGTTATTCTCAAACGCAAGCACAATTCCTCGAAACATTTGAATATTTGCATATAAACGATGACTTTTGAGCAGTAAATGTGCGGCAATTGTGTGACGTATCCGCCAATTCATTGTTCAATGCCAAGGGAAGGACTTAAAGTACAGTTAGAAAAAAGAAAACATTCAAAAATTATTCATATAAAAACCGCAAAAAGGAAACACACTCACAAAGGAAATGGAAAACGGTAGCAATTTGGCAAGAAAAGGATCTGCTCGCGAATATCACATTTTGAAATGATTTTTTATCCTTCTTCTTGGTTTTAGTTTTATTTTTTTGCATTTTTCTTAAAGATGTTTGATGACGGAACTGAGAACTGAAGTTATAAGGAGCACAAAATGATAAAAGAAAAAAAACTTAAGAAATATAAACACTTTCTTGGTGGAAGAGAAGAAAAACGAGTATTGGAAAAGTTTTGCACTTAATAAATGTGAATGCACTGATATATCCTTGTAGAGCTGAGACTTTACCCCGCACCGCTATACACCTTTGTTGACTTTTCCTGACGTTCAGTCAGTGACTAGGAACTTATTTGTTTAGTTTATTTCTTAAGAAGAACGAAATGCAAAAATTGTTTATATATTTTTTATGTGTCTTGTTAAAGGTAGGAACGAGTGAACAAAAGTTTAAACAAGAAAAGTTCGCTCTATAACCTAATTCAACTTCATTGGCGAAGATTATTTTAAAAAATTTCTTAAGCTATACTTAAAGTGAATATTTGTATTTTTCATTGTTTTTTTATTATTTTTTGTTCTGTTAGTCCTTCTAAAGAATTCAATTATGAATAAAACTTAACTACGGGAAGACAGAACTTAGACAACAAAAAGATGACGTTTTTTACCTGCTAAATGTTGGGATTTTTCAAGGGAGATTAATTTTGTTAAATCGCTTTTCCTTTCCTTTTTTTTCCTACTGCGATAGTTTTATTTTGCTATGAGATTAAAATCTGTTTTACAACTTTAAGGTTTTTTCAGGTAGTTTGAAGATAAGCGTTTGTTGTTCTATTTCTCCTTTGTGATTCTCAAAAAAAGGTAAAAAATAGTTTATTCTCAATACAGTTTGCTAATATTAACTTCCCATAGGAAGTTATTGCAATCAGTCCAATTTTTTAAATTGGAAATTTTGAAATTTCTCGACGCTTCAAGGTCTGTCGGAACGAATGGAGATATCAACTTAAAATAAATGTTGTTATACAGATAATAATGCAGAAAGGACTCTCAAAGAAATTGCGTGGGTGGCTTTTTACCATAGCAATTTTAAAAACTGGTGACCATTTTGGTTAACTCTCAATATCTCATGAACCAATGCCGTGGGGATTAGATTTTATATTATATATTGTAACGTGATACCAAATAAATATATTTTTTGTAAAAATCCAATGAAACTTTTTTTTTATAAGTAAAAAAAATATTTTTCACTTCGAATATTTTACGAACAAAAAATGATTTTATCTCCAAAATAAAGTTGTGCATTAAAGAATTACGTTTTAAACATCTTGTTACATTTTGAAAAAAATCGAATTGACACTTTTTTTTACAAAAAAAAATAAAAACTTTGAAAAAATTGATAAAAGTCTGTTAAAATTGGATTGCGACTCAAATATTTTTTCAAAAAATTGAGATATTATCTCTAAACTAGTTTCCTTACAAAAAATAAAAACCTAAAAAAAAATAATAAAAGTTGGTAAAAAATTGATTTTCGACTCAAATATCTTTTGGAAACGATGAGATATTGGCTTCAAATTAATTTAATCTTATAAAAATATTGTTTCCAACATTCGATTAAATTTTTAAAAAAATAAGAACTTGAACAAAACATTACTAAAATTTGGTAAAAATGGAGGCTTTTGTAATTTTCGTCTCAAATATCTTTTCAAAAATTAGAGATTATGGCTTTAAACTAATTTTTTTAATAAGAAATATTGTTTTCAAAGTTTTTTAAAGGTTTGAGAAAAATTGAATGAACAGTTTTTTCTAAATAAATAAGAACATAAAAAAACTATACTAAAACTTGGTAAAAATTTACCTTTGACTAAAATATATTTTAGAAATTTAAAACTATTAAGATTAATTTTGTTAAATCGGCTTCAAACATTTTTTATCTCACAGAAAATATTGTTTTGGAAATTTAGTAAATTATTTCATAAAAATACAACTGTCAGTTTTAATCAACTTAAAACTTTTCAGACAAAATACAAATCTTTTATGAAAGACAAATTGGCAGACGGAATGGGAAGTTATCAGTGTGGGTCGCAACCCATTATTATGAAAAAAGTTATTCAGTTTTGGGATTTTTTCAGGTTTAAAATATAAAACATGCATTTCTGAGCTTAGGATACATTTCTTGTGCAATTAAAATACGTGTAACAAACCAATTGCAATACTTATCAGTTCATATTATTTAATATTAAAACGAGTTTATTTTTATAAGTTATTAATGTGAAAATATTTATTTTACAGTTTTCAATTTTTGTTTAAGCTTACACTACGAGTTACGAGACCTTATGAAGAATTCTAGACTTCCACTTTAAAAAAAAAAAATAATTCTCAATAAAGAACTTAAAATTCATTCCAATGCCCAATAATTTCTAAAGCTTGTTAAAAGTCTTCTAAGAAATAGTTTTTGAATATTCTATAAATGAGATAAGAATTTCTTTGACTTTATAAGAACTTCATAAATTCGTAAGATATGACAAATCGCTATTGAATAATATTTGTAAATAATTGCCGATCTTATGAGATAGTTTAACCTTCCAAGCCTTTTTGGATATTTTTTAAAAAAGATTATGCGTTAACCAAATAAACTTATTTAAATTTCATAAATATTTAAGGACAAAATTGAGCTTTGAAAACTGTTATCCTTGAATCTTTGTATAGGTTGTTGCCACATTTGACATCGAAACAAATGTCAGTTAAAAACATGTCTGCTTCTATGTCGTTTTAAAATAATACGTATTATTTAGGATTTAAAAATATAACTGAAAAATAAGTTTGTCTTTAAAAATTAAAATGTCTTTGATTTCTCAACAAAAAAACCATGAATTCTCAGATTTGCTTTGAAAATCGTTAGAGCTGTTTTTTTAACTTCCCATAGGAAGTTATTGTAATGGGTCTGATTTGTCAAATTGAAAATTTTGACATTTCTCGACGTTTCAAGGTCCCTAGAGTCGAAATAAAAGATTTTTAGAAAGATGTCTGTGCGTGCGTGTGTACGTACTTTTTTTTGTCGTCCATAGCTCAAGAACCAGAAGAGATATCGATTTCAAATAAATGTTGTTGTACAGATAAAAAGGCAGAAAGATGCAGAAAGGGCTCTCAAGAAAATTGCGTGGGTGGTTTTTTTAACATAGCAGTCCGAAAAAAGGTGAACATTTTTGGTAACCCTAAATATTTTACGAACCAAAATCGCTAGAGACTTACATTTTATATAATATATTGTACATGATGTCAAAGAAGTATATTTTTTGAAAAAAAATCCATTTAACGTTTTTTTTTTATATATCAAAAAAACTGAAAAAAAAATTTGTCACCTCCAAAATTTTACGACTTAAATATGATTTTATCTCCAAAAAAACAATTTTGTGCAACGAAGAATAATGTTTTTGACATCTGATAAAATTTCGAGTTTTTTAAAAAAAAATATAAACCAAAACAAAAAATTAATAAAAGTTGGTAAAAATTGATTTTCGACTCAAATATCTTTTCAAAAATTTAAAATATTGTCTTCAAACTAATTTTATCTTATAAGAAATATTGTTTTCAACATTTGATAAAATTTTGAAAAAAAATCGAATTGATATTTTTTGTCCAAAAAATAAAAAACCTAAAAAAAATGTAATAAAAGTTGGTAAAAATTGATTTTCTACTCAAATGGATTTTCAAAAATTAGAAATATTGGCTTCAAACTTATTTTATTTCATAGAAAATATTGTTTTCGATATTCAGTAATTTTTATATAAAAATCCAACAGTCCGTTTTTTCATAAAAAATAAAATCTAGTACGCAAATTTGGTAAAAATTGACAAACTTTTAAGCAAGACAAATCGACAGACGGGATGGGAAGTTATCAGTGTGGGTTGCATCCCAGCCTTTTTTTTTCAATTCAAATTTTATTAAAAAAATGTTTCAGTTTTTGTTTAGAACATTTTTATTTTATTTAAATTTGTTAAAAAATCTCTAACTTTGTCAAGATATCCAGCTTTGAAAAAGTAAAATTTGACATTTTTGATAATATTATTTAAAGAATATGACAGGTTGTGAATAAGAAAAAGATATTAAGATCGGTTCATGAGTTCTTGAGAAAATTCAAAAACAAAATAACTGGGCATCCTTCTGTTGCAGTACAAAAATATTCATATTCTATGGAAAGAAGCCAAGTTAAGAACACATTTATTAGAGAAAGTTACCAAATAATCTATCGGCTAATTTTTGAGGAAACTAAAATTTTCATTTTTTACCTTAAAATTTGTATAAGACCTACTGTTATTTGTGATCTTAAAATAAAATTATTTTCATGTTTGAACTTAATCGATCTAATAGTTTGGGCTGTAGAGCCGAGGGCAAATAGACGGACGGAATCGAGGACCAAACTCTTGTTCGATTTCTCTGCTATCGCATTCATTTTTGATTAAAATCTCGAGTTCAATATTTTTTACGAATGCGATACAATTTTTATTTCCAAGTTTACGAGTAAAAAACAAATAAGACAATATTGAAAGCTATTGAAGTTTTCAATAACAGCTTTCTTATTTTTGTCGGCAAACTTTTAAGTTTGAAATTTCTCGTCATTTAAGTTATTTCTCAATGATTGTCAAAGAAAATCCCATTAGCAGATTTCTCTCTCAAATCGTGGATTGAATACTTTTAAAAGATCAGCAAATACGAATTTGGCATATTAAAAGAAATGAAGTCTACAATTGTTGAAGATCAAGAAGTCAGTTTGAGTTACAGCCAATTTTATTTGATCCACAAAATTAACTGGGTTATAAAAGGGTGTTTTCGTATACCTGTATTTTGTTTGAATAACTTTATAAATACTTAGGACTTTAAAGGCACATATTCCATATAGTTTCGTCTTCTCTCTTCTTAATGTTGTCACATTTTTTAATTAACTTACTCCAAGCTACTTTCTATGTTTATTTTAAAATATTTGAAAACACAGTGCACATACGCTACAATCCACATGTCTTCACCACAGTTGATGTTAAATAAAAGTTATTGAAAAATTCAAACTTTATTGTTTTTATTCATTACATGATTTCCTTAAAAATAAGTTACTTATAAAAATAAATTAATCATTTTATGATTGTTTAGATTATATTTTCCTTTGTTTAAATTTTTCATAAATTCTTAAAAACCTTAAGCAGTTACATAGATGTAACAGATTTTTAACTTTGTTTCTTCAATATCACATTCAGGCAGATTTATAAGATACTTTAAAGTCGTAATCAAAATTTAATTTTTTGCCCCCAAAAACCTTCAGCAGACAGAGTCTAGTCTTTAAAACTTAAAAATACATCTGTTTTATTTTTAAATTTAAAGCATTTTTGACCTCGTCCCTCTTGTTCTGTTTAATTTCCGTTTCCCATGATATTTCTGTTTTTATTTATATGTGTATTGTGTATCCCCATAAAAGGGTAAATACAATAAAATTAGTTCAAAAAATTATGGTATCTTCTCGTAAGCTATTGGCATTGGTATAAAATGAAGAGAAAATACAAAATAGAGATTCAACAAAAAACAAAATAAAGGAACATAAAAACAGCAACAACAAACACACAAATCCAACTCTCTAGTGAGTGTGTTTTTGTGTGTGTGCATGTGTATGTTTATCTATACGTGTATCCTTGGAGTAGAATTCAAAATCCTTTTTCCGTATGGAAGACAAGAAAATAACAAAACAACAAATCCTCGTAATCGAAAATAAAAGGATTTTATCCGAACGCAAATTGATTGAGATCAAAGGTTTTTGTTTGCATAGGACTTTAAGATTTATTGATGTACGGATATGTGCTCCAAAAAAGGTGCAGGGTTGGTTGATGGGAGATTTAAGGTGTTTTTCCATTTGAATGCTGCGATAGCTGAATATACATTGCTCCCTTGCTACATCTATAGAGATACAATGTGTATGGTTGTATGGATGTATGTATATTGGTATAGTCGCCAAAAGCATCGCAGACAAAATAAGACAAATCTTGGCTTCGGAGAGATTTTACGTACATATAGAGTGGTAGCTTAGGGGGATATAGTAATGAGTTTCCTTTTTGGTAAGAATTTAAATTTAAAGCAATTTTTGATTGGAACAACCAACCATCTCGCATCACTGTGAGACGAGAATTTAGAGATCCAAAACGATATGAAGCGGTGCGGTGCGATGCGATGCGAGAGCCATCATTCAGGATGAAGATGACTTTCCTTTCAATTTAGCCGTAGGGACACTTGGGATTAATTCCGTGACAACTCGTGTCGTCCCTTCGGAATTTGTAATTATATTTAAAAGGTGATGCTACTATACTTGGCTGATAACTCAGGATCGGAAGCTGTGATGCCTTCAGAAGTGTTTCCGCACTCTCTAACCAATCTACCGTGCATGTGTATACGAACACGGATACGTACCTATTTAGAAAACAAATAATATTAATTGAAACATAACCCGGGTTAAAAATTCGGCAAATACAAAGATACATGGTGAATATGGTATCCTATAATTTGAACACACTCGATGCGATATGATACAAGGAACTGAAACAGAGCATTATGTGCGTGTGTATTGGAACTCTGACACCAACACGTACAAAATTCGAGGGTATTGGCATTTAGAGAATTGGGATTGAGTGGATTTAAATTTAGCTCAGGTAAACGTGATTCAATTTCATAAGTTAATCAAATTCAATTAAATTCCATAGGGTAAATGATGTGTGATATATATATAAAGAGCAATACTAATACATATGCGAATATACATGCCCATACATTTATTAGTAGAAATCAAATATAGAAGGTTTCAATAATTCCAAAGTCCATTGAAGATTAATGTTTGAAGTCCACCAATTTGGTAAGGACGAGTCAGGGGTTGATTTTTAATTAAGAACCTATTTCTTATGACCCATATTAAAATAAAGTTAAAGGATACTTTCATACAATGGATTCTTTTTTAAGAGGCCCGTTTTAAGAAACTCTTACTCGCTTACACAGCCAATCAAAGAAGAGTTCAAAAAATTATGATCTAAAAATTAATATATAAATATCAGTGACTATGAATTTAACTACAAAGAACCGTAAAGACCCACACTTATCTGTTAAAATCTTAGGGACATTTTGATATGAACATTTCAAAGACCATTGTGTCCTTATTTTACGAGTACATTTTTGAAGAATGCTTTAGTTGAATAGTTGAAGAATGAAGAGTCAATTTTAGTAAAAGAAATGGCTTAAAAAATGATTTAAAAATAATTGCAGTCAACCCTTGTTATGAGGTTGCCCTTACGAATTTCAAAGCCTATCATTTGACAATTCTTGGCACTTGGCATAAGTCAATTCGAAATAAAAGTCATTACCTTCTAGCATATAACTTCCATAATAACAATCTTAGGTAGGTAGTACTTGATGCAGTCTCCCCTTAGGCATAAACCCTTCTTTAAAAGTTTCTTCTGCCTTCCTTAACTTTTTCTTGTCTTCACATGTCACATAATATTTTTTCCCCTTTAAATGTGTTATATTAAATTTCATTTCACCCCACATAAGGAAATGGAGTGTTTAGGTAATTTCGTTTTATGTATTCATTTTTTCTTCTTCTTTTGTAATCAAAATATTTCTTAGAAAATACATAGAACCATCAACAACATTTCGGATGAAGTATATAATATTTATTATGTGTTATTTTTTTTGATGGGATACAATAATATTTTGTTGTCTTCCTTTTATTTTGTTGTTGTTGTTAAAAAAAGTGCATAAAGCTGTTTTTTCAAAACATTAATAAACAATATAAAAAAAAACACATTTTAATAACGAATCAATTTTAAAATTATTTTTTGGGAACATTTCAAAATCTACTCTTGAAAAAAAAATAAAAAAACAAACCATGGAAACCTCTCACATAAAAATGAATAACGATTCTAATAACCTAACCTATGAGTATGGTTTCAGTGTACCTCAAAAAATAAAAAAACTCCAAATCAAAAAATATTGCTTTTTTTATTTCATTTTATTTTTTGTTTTCGAGGCAAGTAAATACAAGAGTACGAGCACACATATCCATGTAGCTATAATAATTTGTTAACCACCTCCGGAAGGATCTCATAAAAGCAGGAAAATTCTGATAATTTCAACTTAATTTTCCAAAGGCATAGGGGGGGGGGACAGAATTATTGCTTTGCTTTGCAGTAGCATATAGAAGTGAGAGGTGTTACATGAAATGTTTGTGCTTAGATAAGCCTCCAGTTAACGCAATGTAATACTCTTGAAAAACGAACAGAAAATTCATAGCTATATAACGAATGACAAATACACTCCGTGTAACTTGGTTAAGGTCATCTGCAAATTAATGCAAAAATATCGCCCAGCAGCCTTATTATCATGAAGTTTCCAGAAATAAATTGTAATAACAGAAAAAATAAATTGTATTAGTCTACCGTTTTTGGGGTATGGTGAATACTTTGAATAAAATTTGAAAAAACCATTTTCATATAAGACAAACTTAAATTTAATTTTCATCTTCAAGATTAAATTACGCGCTGTATGGAATTCTTTAAGGAATTAACTGTCTATTTGCTTGAAAAGATAATCAATTGACTAATACCCCCTCAATTATCTTTATAATCCTTAGACTTAACTGAAACCTAATTCCAAAACATGTTTAGTTTAAGTTTCAGGAAATAATTTCTGCATCAATGATGATATTAAATTGATAATTTAAAAATTCTGCATCCAAACATACAAAGTGCAATAACACTATCAGAAGTTAGTTGCGAAGGAATACTAAAATCTGGAAGAAGTGTTCAAAATCAGCCAAAATTTTGCAAATCAAGCTGATGAACTATTAAATGTAATTAAAAATGATTCAGCAAAAGCGATTCTTTTGAAAACTATTCAAATAAGTACTTAATATACAGTCCCTGGCCGTATTATTAGACGCACTTCAGATTTTATGCAAGATCTTAATTTCCAGCTATTTTAATCAGGTTTTTGAATATTGTAAGTCATTTAAATTATTAACTGACTACCAACTGGAAATAAAGCAACAGATTTGAATATTATTTTTTAAATTAATATTTTTAGTTTTTTGTTCTTGTTATTTTTGTAATTTTTTTTCAATATTTTGTTGAACCTCCTCTTGATTTAATACGAACCTCAATTTGGACCTGTTCAATTCTATCAGAATGAACTCTATAGCATGGGCTCCAAATCACATCAGTATATTCGATTGTTGACCTAACTAGTGGGATATAAAGGGTTAGTAAAACATAAGGATCCGTAAAATCCTTACTATTCCTTTTAATGAAACCAACTAGGGTGTTCGCCTTAGCCACAATGAAATCTATATGCTTTTTTGGAGACAAAGTAACGTCTAGATCTTTGATATTGTTAACTTTAGTCAAAAGATTCGATTCGATTTTATATGGAAAATTAAGAGCTAATGCAGATTTGGAAGATGAAATAGCTTTACATTTTCCAATATTAAGTTTCAAACTGTTCAAAGAACACCACGTAGAAATATGGTCCAAAGCCTGTTGAACTCTTACACAATCATCAACAGTTTTAATTTTAAAGTACAATTTTAAATCATCAGCATATAGTAGATAATTACAATTTTATATTATGTCAACTATATCATTAATATATATTAGGAAAAGTAAAGGGCCAAGATGAGGCCCTTGCGGAACGCCGGAGGTACATTTTATACTTCTCGTAACTTTGTGGTCAATAATTACTCGTTGAGTTCTGGTTTCTCTGGAGATCCATTGAAGCATTTTATAATGAAAACCAAAATATTGAAGCTTTTTTAGTAAAATAATATGATCTACCGAATCAAAAGCTTTACTAAAGTCGGTGTTAATACCATATACTTGACATTTATTCTCCATTGCAATTAGGACATATGAAGAGAAAACAGCCAAATTAGTCACAGTAGACCGACCTGATACGAAGCCAGTAAACAGACTCAAAAAATTTAGCAAAAAGTTTCAAATTAGTATCAACATTTGACGAATTGACTCCTTTATAACTTACATTTTGAGGAATCCCAGATGACTTTCTTTTGGAGTTTATGAAAGACCAAAACGATTTACTATTATTTTGTATGTTGTTTTCAATATTCACAATGTAATTTTTGTAGAGGAACTTATTTAATACTGAAAAATCTCGTCTAAGCTTAATAAAAACCATATAATCAGTGTGGTATCCTCTTATTTTAAATTTCGCTAATGCTTTATTTTTTTTTCAAGGTGTAAAAGCCTTTTGTTATACCATAAAGGTTTCAAAGATTTACGTTTTTGTACACGCGGGACAAATTGATTAAAGCCCATAAACAAAATTTCTGTAGAACAATTATAATCGCGTCCTTAGTCAATAAAATTAAGTTCAATATTCCAATCAATGCTAGAAGAGAAATTTCCTAGTTCAATGAAGTTAGTTTTTGAAAAATTAAATGAATTTACATAAGAATTGCCTTCGATTTGTTGGTAATCGTACATAACAATGTTAATTACAATTTCTTAATGGTGAAGATAATTATTAAGTAAAGAAAATGGAGCTTCAATAACACTAACGTTAAATTCATCAGAGCAAATAAAATCAAGATCTAATATTTTCATTAAACGATTAGTAACAGAATTAACTTTGCAAAGGCCTAATGAGCAGATAAAATCAATAAAACAAATTTCAAAATCTCGGTTTTAATTACAAGCAAAAAGCGTTTTTTTCATTTTTTGACCATGTCCAAACAATATCTGATAAATTAAAATCACCAAATACACTTAAATTATCCAAAACTGAGCATTTACAATTTATAAATTCAATATTTTGAAAAATTGGGTTCATATCATGGAAACCCGGCTGTGTGGCATGGAGCTCCATCTTGTATAAAAATGTAACCATACATCGATTCTTGAAAGTTAAAAATATTGCGAATAATCTAATAATTATAAAAATTCTGCAGTGCGTCTAATAATATGGCCAGGGACTGTAACTTCGAAGAAGTACCTAAAAACATAGTAACAGTTGACGTTAAAGCTAAGGAACTATTAAACATAGTTTATAGTGACCCGATGACAAATATTAGCTAACTTTAACTTGGAACTTACAACATCAATGGCAGAATTTCTTGCATTTTATTCACTTTTCTTCAGAAATTCTTAAGAAACGCATACAATAGTAAACGATACTTTTTTTGATCCAATACTCAAGAGAGGGAAGTTTAAATATAAAATGTAATATTTTTTTGAAATTGTAAATAGATTATAACTGATATTTTTTTCTACTACTAATTCATAAATATTTATATCGAAACCAATTGTTTCAATTTAAAAAAATCATTAAGGAACATAAATTTTAGTGGTAAAACATTGAATCAAAACACAAAATTCCTTAAACTGACATCAATTTCTCGACTTAGATTGAAATTTTCATCGGAACTAAATAAAAAGAAACCAACATCTCAAAAAATCAATATAATTATGTAATCATTTGGCCAAAAAGTTATGCTTAATAATCGCTTTTAGCCAAATCAAATAATAATTTCCATTTTTTTCTTTCATACTTTTTCTTGTTTAGGGTCATGTTAACTCTATTTTTGGATTATAATTTTGTGTTATTTAACCTTTTTGTTCAAATGATAAACAGAAGTCTTCTTTGTACGAACAAGAGTATGTGTATTTTGTACACATACAAATTATCATTTATTTATACTTACTGGTTTTTGTATATAAATATCCTAAGGACATTTCTAAAAATGATTACAAAAACAATTCGTATGCACAGTATAAAGGTATGGAGTAGAGATAAATATATACCTTGAACTTCATAACTTATATTATTTGTTATATATGAGATTTATGGATTTGAAAAAAGACGTATTATTATGAAAGTATAAGAAAATATTTTGCGGTTCTTTATGGGTTATGAATTTTATTGTCAAATCAATATTTTAAGGTTTATTGGGTGCTTTAAGTTATTTGGGATAAAAGCTGAACTCAATTAAAAATGAATTTACTCATGTTTGGTGTTGATGTAAATTGCTTGTGTAAATGACAAATCATTTGAACTAATTTTCAAAAATACACCGAACATTTAAAAGAAAAACTCATACTTTGAAAAGGTTTTTTCCTTGAGCGCATTTAGTGCCTTAACATTCGTATAAAATCATTGAAGTTTGAGTTTACAAGAAAATTAAATAAGAAATAAAATTTAAGACTGGGTCTCAAAAGAAACTGTTGAAAAATTGTACGTATACTTAAAGATTTAAAAAAATAAGTTGTCTTCAAAAATGTATATGACAATTGATTTCAAAAAAAAATAATTTTTCAGATTTTTTTTTGTTGAAAATCGTTACATCGGTTTTTTTCAAATAAACTTTCTGGATGTATTTTTTGTGAATTTTTGTTCAAATATATTTTTTGGATGAAGTTATTTAAAGTTTTCTATTTGAAAACAATGCAAGTACTATAGGTCACTAACAATCTGTTTATCCCTACGACAATCCGGTTACCGTGATCAATGTTGGAAGATTAGTTATTAGCAAGTCTGAAGTTGAAAAAGCACTTTTATATGTAAATAATGGCTACAGTCCGGGTTTGATGGTGTGGCTCCAATTGTTTTAAAAATGTGTGCTTCAGTACTCTCTGAACTCTCTCCCTTTCTAAAAGTAAATTACTTTCTGAATGGAAAAAATCTTTCATAATTCCTATTCATAAAGCAGGACACAAGCAAGATATATCTAACTACTGTCCAATCTGCAAACTGTCCACCATTCCAAAACTTTTTGAAAAACTTGTGTGTGATAAGTTTTCATTTTTTCTTAAGGAAGCAATATCACCTTTCCAGCATGGCCTTGTATCAGGCAGGGCGACAACTACTAACCTTTCTATTTTCACAAACTATGTTCTCAATTAAATTGAGGCAGGGTATCAGGTTGACGTCATCTATACTGACTTTGCAAAGGCCTTTTGAGAGTCAGCCACACTCTTCTACTGAACAAACTATCAAGAACTAATTTTTATTCAAATATTTTGCAAAGGTTGAAAACTTTTCTTATAGGACGCATTCAATTTGTTTCCATTGGTAATGTTCTCTCTACTCCTGTACATCAGGAGTCCCTCAAGGTAGTCACCTGGGACCCTTACTATTTCTTATTTCAATTGATGACATGCAAGATATTTTTCATATTTCTCTTAGACCTTTATTTGCTGACGATCTTAAGTTTTATAGATGCATAAAACAAACTGATGATTGCCTCCGCTTGCAAGATGACCTTAACAAGCTTATTGAATGTACAAGAAAAATTATCTTTAAACTTTTCAAAATGTCAATGTTTTTCATCCTATCGTTCTTATTATCCTACTTTCTTCGAATATAAAATTGGCAGTAGTGTTCTTGAAAGAGTCAATGAAAAAAAAGATCTTGGTGTTGTTTTTGACCTCAAACTCAATTTTATCAAACATGTTGAATTTATTGCTGCCAAAGCTAGCTCCATGCTTTTCAGACCCTTATACTATTAAAATCTCTTTTTTGTTCATACGTAAGATCTATTTTAGACTATTGTTGTGTGGTTTGGAACCCATACTAAAGAATTCATTCAATAAGAATTAAAGGAGTCGAAAAGAATTTCACTAGGTTTGTTGTATGGAAACTTGGATGGAATATTGAAGTTCCTTCATATGCTACGAGATGCAATCTTATCCTTGAAAATCGACGTTAAATTTTCTCTGTTTTATTTATTCGTGATATTCTGTCGCATCATATCAACTGCACATACCTTCTATCTTTAATCGAGTTAAATACACCTTCTCGTCAACTTAGAGATTATGATCTATTCGACGAAAGTTAACATAGGGTTAATTACGCAGTTAATGAACCTATAACTCGATGTGTTAGGGAAACCAATTCTGTCTGTAATAGACTTTGACTTCCATTTAAATTGAGTCACATTAAATGTGTTCCATTTCCTAAATACTAAATTAAATTTATTTATTATTTATTTTTTAAATATAAATTAAATTTTAATTTTAAGTAGTCTCAAAGATGATTAATGTAATCTCTGCTGGATGAATAAACCAAACTAAAACTAAAACTAAAACTAAATTTAATATTATATTTTTAAAATTAATATTATATTTTATAAAAATTTACGAAAAAAGTAATGACATTTTTCATCATCAAATATTATTAAGATAATGTTAAATATTGTGCAGACAAATTATTCAAAGCTGTTCTTTAGGTCTTGAGTAAACTGAAAAACAAAATAATGGTTCTATGTGAGGTACCCTTCTTGCGTAACACAAAAATATTTTATATCTATAGAAAGAAACGAAGTTAAGGAACAAATTTTATAAAAATTTGTCATTTTGTTTTTGAGAAAATTCGTATCTTCGATTTTGACAAAAAAAATTATGTAAGGCTCCTGTTATTTGTAGTCTTAAAAACACCTAACGCGAATCAAGGTTGAACTCAATGTAGCCAATATTTTGGGCTGTAGAAGCGAGAAAAAAAAGACAGACAGACGGAATCGGGGGACCAACTTTTTCGACTTCTTCACCATCGTAATGTCATGTTTGATTAAAATCTTGAGTTTGAAATTTTTACGAATGCAAAACCTACCACTACTACTACATGTTGCAAGAAAATAAGGTTTGTTATCATTGGATTGGATTCTTGAAATAAATACTTTCGTATATTCTCAAATCCGGTTCACTCGGTTCAAAAAATTGGCTTAAAATTTAAAATGATCTCTTAATATTTTGCTAAAATTAAAATCACGGAATGGCAACTTAAACTTTTAGCCATTTTCTAAATACATATGACATCTGTCCAATTAATTCTATAAAAGCAGTCAGTAGATGGAATAGTTCAGTCAACAGTTGGGAATTTCAATTAGTAGGTCTGTTCTGGCATATTTCAATAAATAGATTAGGTAGCGCAACAGTCCGATGAGAATCAGGTCCTAGTGACTTACAACTCTCAACCATTCCTGTGTGCGGGTCGTTCCAGGGATGGAGGGGACCTACAGTTTATATGCTGAATCAGAACGGCTTATTTAAGAAAGCACTTTTCATCACAAGAATTGCCCTTGAAGAATGTGTCAATTCCTCGCAAGACTCAGTACCCGGGAAAAAACTTTAGCTGGCACAGGCGGAAATCAAGACCTCTAGATGCCAGTCCAACGGACTAACCATCATACCATGAGTATCATATATTGCTTTGTTTATTTTTTTTTTAAGGCACGTTTGGATGCTCGTTTTTTAACAAAAGGCAATAAGCAAATTAGTAGTTAGCAAAACGAAAAGACAGGTTTTAAAAAGTTTTCGAATCCACACCCACAGGACAGCGCAGTAGAGGAAGACCGCGGATCAGGTGGCTAGCAAAAATGGCAGGTGACCTCACCCAACTTGGAGCGCAAAACTGGAGACATTTAGCTAGGGACCGAGCTAGAGGAGAATTTTGTTGGGTAAGGCCCTAGTTCACACAGGACTGTAGCGCCACCTTAAGTAAGTAAGTAAGGTTTAAAATTTTGGACTCCTTTAGTAAATTGATATATGTTTAGCAAACTACTAACTCGTAAAATGTTAAACTTTCAACAATAGGTTGCTTAAAATTTGAAACCAATATCTTTTATTGTTGCCAAGATACTCGAGTAGAAAATTAATTTGTATCAACTTTTCGTAGCACTATTTTTAGGTTTTTATTTTGTGAACAAAACTTTAAATTTTGTTAACTAAAACAAAAAAATAAAACATTTTTCGTCCAAAATCGTGTTCGGTTTTTGAATAATACCACAAATTGATTTGGTTTTCTTACGTCAATTAAACAATGGCTGAGTTGAATTTCTAAAGTTTTTAATGTTTAACTTTGTAAAGATTAATTCATTGATTGTAATTATGAAAATTCGGTAGATGTTACGCCCCTTATTAGGAAACTTTAATTTTTCAAAATATGTTCTTTTTAACTCTTTGGAAAATCTTAATTCTACTTTTTGAAAAAGTGCAATAGTTTTGTTTATCTGACCATTTACAAATTAGAGTGTTTTAAAGTGCTTTACATCTCTCAGATACTATTTATGCTAATGTGTACTTTCGGCATCTCTAAGACCGATGGATCCAAAACAGAGGACCTTACAACTTTTAAGAAATGTCAAAATTTTGAATTAGAAAATTCGGAACGATTTCAATAACATTTAATAAGAAACTTTACGTAATGTGATTTGCATCTCAAATTTTGCAATATATTGGAAAATGTTTAGCAAAAATTATAATACTTCCTATCCTAAATCTAGTCCAAATCGGGCATAAGAATGTCAATTGCTGAGACCTTGAACTTCTGAGACTTAAGTTTCAATATGCATAATAACCATTAAGTAATGAGAATCATTTATAACGTAACCCCCTTTAAGACGTTGCAGTTTTATGTTAACCTTTAACTAAATCCCTGGAAATAAGCTAATTTCAATGACATTAGGACCCTCCCCTTGCCTTGTTAACACAATAACATTCAAAATGGAATTTTGTCTGAAATCAGGACACGCATATAATAATTTACTCCCTTACTTTAAGTGCTCCATTCATTCCTTGTTCCTCATATGGATATGTGTTTTTTCCACTTTGCAAGTGTGGGGAATAAAATATATATGTACGTTACGAGTGTGTTTTTTCTTCCTTTTGTCTGTTTCATTCTCAATTTGCAAGTTGATTCACAAATTATCATGCGATATACCAGCAGGCAGAACGACACTATACACACACGAATCAGGATAATATGATGTGTGTTAGTGTTTATTTGCTATAGCTACACACTTTCATGTATGTTTATCGTGTTCCTGTTCGTCCTTTTTGCTGATGAAGTAAGAGTAAGAGAGTGTATGAAATAAGGAAAAACTAAGATGAAGTGGCAAAAACGAAAAAGTGAAATAAAAAAAACTGAAAGGACCAAACGCGACATCCTTTTCAATTTCGCGCGAAATGAAAGTTAACAACATTTTTCAATTCTAATTCAGTTATGAAATAATTCTTTTTTTTTCCCAGCTTTGGTTTATTTTTAAGCTTCCTCGGAGTAAAACAGAGGGAGAGGTGGTGTTTTTGTTGTTGCCGTTGCTGCTTTTCTGTCGCTTCAATATCCTTTTTTCTTTGGTTCTTTTTGTTGTGTTCATTTCTTTTCATACATACATATAATTTTTTAGTATTATTATTCAGTGAGTCCGCCACAAAAGAAGCAGCCAGCGTTGCTACTTGCATGACATACGAGGATAATAACAGGGATAAGCTGGGTTCATCGTCGCGCTTTGTGCATAAATATTATGTGTTTTTGTGTGTGTATATTCGTGTGATTGGGAAGTTGAATTGTGTCGTTCTTGTTGTGCTCCTTTCTTTTATTATAGTGATTTTTTGTTTTGTTTGTTTGTTTGTTGTGTTGCGTTGGCGTTAAGGCGGTTTTTTCCAATCCTTGTGAATTTCTATCATAAGACAAGGTCTTTGTTTCTATACTTTGCATATACATACATGTGTGCATGCATGACAGTCGCTGAACGTACATATGGATATTGGATAATAAGATTTTTTTTTTCATTTGATTTATGTAAATTTTGGATGTTTATTTACTTTTATTACGAAAATTAATTCATTCGGAAAACAATATTGGGTTTATTTTGGATTAAGAAAAACAAAGTTCAGATAACTTATGATTAAAATGCAAGAAAAGATGAATTTCATTTTAATCTCCCCTGAATCAGTGATTTGAGACATTTTAAAAAGGATATCAGTAGATTCATAAATTGTTTTGGACGACCAAATTAAGATAAGAAGCACAGATAAGGAATTGAGGACTTTAAATTTAATTTTGTGAACGCACTCTTTTTTACTGTTTTCAACATTTTCATCATGGAAGCGTATGGTCAACTTCTGAAAATTATACAACTTTTCTAACGAAATTCTGAGTTGGTGAAACAACTTCAAGAACGTTAACTCCAATTTTTTCGTTATTCTCAGCCAAATTAAGAGTAAAAATGTGGGTCTATAAAATTGGTTCTCTGATGTTGTCGTGTCAGTGAAACAACGAATTAGGTGGCGCAACAGTTTATTGGCCTAAAGCTTAGTGACTTACAACTCTCAACCATTGCTGTGTGCCAGTAATGTTCTCAAGGATGAATGGGGCCTACAGTTTTAAGCCGAATCCGAATGGCTCATTTGAAAAGCGCTTTTCATGAAAAGAATTATTACTCTTCTAGGATTCTTCAATTCAATAATAATACGAAAGGATCTCATAGATCTTTGTCAATACGTTTTGTAAAACCTACGAACGAATTAGCTTTCGAAACCAAGTAATCAGAACGACTTTCAAAATAAAGTTGGTAACCAAGAATAACCCCTAAGTCTTAACAATTGAAACCCTATCTTATTACCACTGATTCAATTGCGTGATTAAAGGAGAGGCTGGGATGAGACGCATAACTTCTCATGCCGTATGTCGATTTGTCTTGCTTAAAAGCTTGTAGGGTTGGGTTAAGAAAATAGCTAGTTGAATTATTCTTAAAAAATGTGAAATTACCAACAATATTTTTCATATGAAGAAATAGTTTAGTTTGAAAATCTAGTTTTGTAAAATATATTTTCAGCCGAGAACAAATTTGTACCAATTTTAGTAGCATTTCTTAAATTTTTACAAATTGGATGAATGAAATAAATTTGAGACACATCAAGAACCAAACATCAATTTTTACCAAATTTGCGAACTATTTTTCTTAAATTTTATTTTTTATGAAAAAACGGACCGTTGGATTCTTATATAAAAACTACTGAACATCGAAAACAATATTTTCTGTAAAATAAAAAGAGTTTGAAGACAATAATTTAAATTTTTAAAAGCTTTTTGAGTCGTAAGTAAATTTTTACCAAGTTTTAGTATTGTTTTTTTGTTAGCTCTTTATTTTTTGTACGAAAAACTGTCAATTTGATTTTCCTCAATATATTACTAAGTGTTGACAAGAATAATTTTTAAACGATAAAAGTAGTTTAAAGAAAATATCTCTAAGTTTTGAAAAGATATTTGAGCTGAAAATGAATTTTTACTAACATTTATTAATTTTTAACTTCCCATAGGAAGTTATTGTAATGGGTCCGATTTGTCAAATTGAAAATTTTGACATTTCTCGACGTTTCAAGGTCCCTAGAGTCAAAATAAAAGATTTTTAGAAAGATGTCTGTGCGTGCGTGTATACGTACGTTCCTACGTTTGCGACGTTTTTTCGTTATCCATAGCTCAAGAACCAGAAGAAATATCGACTTCAAATAAATTTTGTTATACAGATAATAAGGCAGCAAGATGCAGAAAGGGCTCTCAAGAAAATTGCGTGGGTGGTTTTTTTACCATAGCAGTTTGAAAAAAAGGTGAAAATTTTGGTTAACCCTAAATATCTTACGAACCAAAAAAGCTAGAGACTTGAATTAAATTTTATATAATATATTGTAACGTGATACCAAACAGGAATATTTTTTGAAAAAAATCAATATAACGGTGTTGTTTATAAATCTATAAAACTGAAAAAAAAAATTGTTACGTCCAAAATTTTACGACTGAAATATTATTTCATCTTTAAAACTATTTTGTGCAACGAAGAATAATGTTTTTGACATCTGATAAAATTTTGAGAAAAATCGAAATGACAGTTTTTTTATAAAAAAAAAATCTAAAAAAAAACATTACTCAAAGTTCGTAAAAATTGAATATCGATTCGAATATCTTTTATTTTATTTATTTAAATTTAGGCTTCAACCTTGTTTTATCTTATAAGAAATATTGTTTTCAACATCAGGACAAATTTTGAGAAAAATCGAATTGACAGTTTAAAAAAAAATAATAAAAACCTAAAAATAAATGTATGAAAGTTGGTAAAAATTGATTTTCGATTCAAATATCTCTTTAAAAATTTTAAATGTTGGCTTCAAACTAATTTTATCTTATAAGAAATATTGTTTTCAACATTTGGTACAATTTTTAAAAAATTTGAATTGACAGTTTTTTTACAAAAAATAAAATTCTAAAAAAAAACAATACTAAAACTTGCTAAAAATTTACTTTTGGCTCAAATAGCTTTTCAAAAATTAAAAATATTGGCTTCAAACTTATTTTATTTCACCGAAAATATTGCTTTCAATATTCAGTAATTTTATAAAAAAAATCCAACACATCCCAGCCTCTTTTTTTGTTTTGGTTTTTATTTTTTGTAAAGAAACTATCAATTAGATTTTTCTCAAAATTTTTAAAATGTTAAAAACAATATTTCTTATAAGTTAAAATAAGTTTAAAGCCATAATCTCAATTTTTTCTAGTAAAAAAACACCCACGCAATTTTCTTGAGAGCCCTTTCTGCAACTTTTTGCCTTATTATCTGTATAACAAATTTTTTTTGAAGTCGATATTTCTTCTGGTTCTTGAGCTATGGACGACGAAAAAACGTCGCAAACGTAGGAACGTACGTATACACGCACGCACAGACATCTTTCTAAAAATCTTTTATTTCGACTCTAGGGAGCTTGAAACGTCGAGAAATGTCAAAATTTTCAATTTGACAAATCATACCCATTACAATAACTTCCCATGAGAAGTTTTTAAGAAAATATAAGATTTCCTGTAAAAAGAGATCGTGTTACACTTCTTGGTATTTAACTTGACGCTATTGATGGGACACCAATTTGCTCAAAACTTGTAAAAATATATTTTTATCGTCCGCATATAATAAGCATTCATTATGAAAAGAAGCGGACCCAGGTGGCTATCTTGGGGGGCACCTGATGAACATTGAATTTCCTTTCAGTATGTATCTCCAGTTTTAACTTGTTGTGCTATACAAAATAAATATGACATTAACCAACGAAGAAAGTAAAAATGAAACCCAAAAATCTTAAGTTTTTTAATAGCGTTTGGTGGTTCACAAAATAAAAGGCTTTTCTAAAGTCAGCGTATTTCGTATCCATTTGAAAAGTTTGTTGCAATGTATTAGTGACATACGAAGTGAAATAAGTCAAATTGGTAGCAGACAAAGCCATAGCTGTACTTCAGTTAAATATTCACTTGTAAGAAAATCAGGAATAGTTCTACTTTCAAACAGTTTGGGAACTGCACAGAGTTTATAAATACCCCTTTAAATTCCTACTTCATTTAAGAGCCTGATTTATGAATTCGTACTAAATAAGAAAGTTTCCATTCTTCAATAAAAATTCTTTCTTCGAAAATCTTGTTGAATATGATAAGTAAAGTAGTACAGATGGAATTACAACAATATTCTAATACTACGGAAGGAATGACGTGTGGACCAGAACCAGAATTAAATTGAAGTGATTTCTATTAACATCTGCACTTTGCATAGAGCAAAGAAAATTCCCTGCGGTTCAGGCGTCGATTGCAAACGATCCAAATCTGTCCATCGCTCAGATTATATTCTGGGATATTTCGCGTAAGGATCTTGGCTTACATTTTACAAAAGATCAAAACTACTTAAGAATTAGAACCTTATGAGCCATTTGAAGCGACGACGCACGTTCTCCGCTCGGGCAAGTTCTTAAGTCCTTATCGGAAAAGCCTTTCGCTGATGTCATGTATCAAATGCGAATTGCTGTTATATCTCATAGGCATTAAAAATGACCGTCTGTTGCTGACTTCATTTAGGGTTCTATAACACTGGGATATCTTTTTTTGACATTTAACTAAAATTTCTAACGTCTTTCTTGATATGATATTCATTTATTTCATTTTCTTTCCTTTTTTTGGCCTTCTGAGTTCTTGAAAAAGCTGCTTTGGTTCTTCTAGTTATATTTACTCTTGATTGGCTTAAGTGTTTCAATTTTGATAGTTGACTAAAACCCAGTACTTCAAAAGTGACACTTCTTTTTCCTACTAATTAGACATCTTAAATTGTTTGCAAAGCCCATCGAAAAAGGACTTTGTTATCCTATACGAACTTTTTTCAGCATTTACTTGATCTGAATAGGAGCATTATGTTGTTAATGATCAAATTAAATGTTGGCCCTTCGGAATACTTCAATATCCTGTAGAATTGTCTCACTGTGAGTCACTCTGTAAACATTCACATTTTTAGATGATAAGATAAGCTTCGCTTATGAAATTCCTTAAGAAAATTAGAATGTCGCAAGAGCAAAGCTGTTATGGTATGGAAGATCGTGTCTTCATGTCTCTCCTATGTTTATATTCACAAAAACCTCATTGAAGCTAAAAACTTTTCAATTCAAAGAATTTGATACCTGAAATTTTAAAAAGTACAATTATGTTCAAATTTTCAATCCTTAAACTCAAACCAAAACACAATAGTTTTTGTATGTCCCCTATACTAGAAAAAATGTGTTTTATTTTCGATTTAATAGCACTTTATGCATCTGTACAACATTTTTTCTTCACTCATTCCTCCTTTTTAAGAATTTGTATCGAAATTTCGAAGAATTCATAAAAAAAAAAACAATTACAAAATTGTGTTTGAATGCTCCTTTGGTTTAACGACTTTAAAATTGTGTTTTTTTTTTAAATAACTTCTCTTTTTTTGTCTCATCTTAGGTCATTTTCAGCTTAAAGATGGAAAAGATGATTTCATTCATTTTATTTCTTGCAATTAATAAGCCTTAGATTTATCAGTCATTAAAAACCATGTAATCTGTTTAACTCATTGGTCTAATATTATATTTTTTCAACTTTCTGTGCTAAGCCTCATTAAAAACCTCTTTAAAAAAATCACACAAACAAAGCAAAGCGCATCAACAAATTACCGAACATCTCCATCTGTTGCATCAGCAAAGATAGAATAACCAGCTCTTAAAGATCTCTCATAACTAGCTGATGCTTATTTTTGACAGCACTAATTTAGATCCGTTTTATGAGAGCAGCAAAAAAAGCTGAAGAAAATCACACACGTCTTCACTTGGAACATATTGCATTTTATAAGGAACAGAAAATCGGTTTGAGAAAAGATGCTTGGCTTGGTATATTACTACCGCCATTATCAAAGACCTTTCCAACCCAAAACCCCACCAATTTCTTGAATTAAAATTGCCAACAAATGCAACTGAGTTGAGTTTGAGTATTGCACTTGCAAGGAAAGTGAAAAGGAAGCGCTATAAGTTAAAGCAGAAAAAGGACCTAGAGCAACAAAAAATATAAAGAAAATCAACGAAAAAAAAAACATAAAAGAAAGATATAACTGAAATTGAAATCTAGGATGATATAACTCCATTTGATATGTATTTGTGTGTGTATGTGTGTATTTTGTATAGTGTGTATGGACGAAATCCTTTAACTTAATCCTGGCAATTTTCTTTCATTGGATTTTTACACAAAAGGCCAATTTGAACACATATCTTCTGGAAATGACGAGCTATGTTCACTTATTATTTCATCCTTCCTTCGATTTCCTCTGTACTCAATATACATATATATATGTATGAATCTATGTACGAGGATATATTATGTACAGTACATTGTACAACTTATGTTTTTTTTTTTCTTTTACAGATCTAAGGAGGGTGTATGAGTTTTTTTTAGATCCAATGATGATGTCACAGGCTCACTTACAAATCTACATCAAGGAGAGGATATGATGTGATATCGACACACACAAAAAAATAAGAAAACCAGAAAAGAAAAGAGGTAGGTACAAATATAGATGTGATGAAAAGAAAAGACATATCCTTATAATAATAATAATCTTGTCCTTTTTACAACACTAAACTGCGATTGAGAAGATTCTTTGGCAAGAAAGTATATTCCCACAAATCTACAGGAGTGGATTTGTCTTTTATTTGAAAATGCAAGACAAACATTTCGAGGATAACATGAGCCTTTCAATGTGTTTGATATTTTTTCCAAGACATAAGCATTGAAATTTTATTTTATGTTAATATGCAGCTAATGTATGAAAATTAACTTAAATGACAGCTTCTGTTGTATAAGTTCTGAAGTTAGAGGAGATTGAAAATCAGCCGAGATTGGGCCTTTTTTTATAAATAACGGGCACTCAGCGGGCTATTAAAACCCTAAACATTTTTAAAGTTTAAACACAGTTCGAGCTTTAGAAAAATAGGGAAGGATTAAAGAAGAGATACCAATGCACATTAGTCTTAAAGTTTTAAATATCGAAATAATAGGGAAGACATAGTTGGGTTAAGAATTCCACATTCTTGATGTGCGGTAAAAAAAAAGAATCTCTATACTTGACAGTACGTCCAAAACTCAAGGGTAAACTGATGAGCATTAATAAAAGTACGAGGGGGGAATGCAACTGGCTAATTCGGCAGAAAACTGTTTTAAAAATATCAGTGGGGTGACTTAATTGTTTTGGTTATATCACCTATCATTTAGACACTAAAGTGACCTTCATACCTTCGAATTGATGAAAGCAATACATTTTATACTTAATTTTATAAATTGATTATGAATTTAAGTATTTTAGGTTATTTCGCCCCTCTCCTTAACATCAGTTGATTTACTCCTTTGCACAGTCAAATTCAATCAACCTTTAATGTTCCTCTAAAGAAAAATCAGACCGCTCGCGTCCGCTCTAAATTCTATTCAATTTTACTCATGAATTTACTATTTGTCCAGGATAGGCTTAGTTGCCTAATCAATCTAACATTTGATACGAGGTTTTATTTCTTCCATACATCTTCGCCACACACGCAACGACAATTCAAATAAATAAAATAAGAAGAAGAACTTTTGTGTGTTTTATTCTTCTGGCTCAACATTCGACTCGAATTCGGCATCATGGTGAGATGATGAGAAATCAATTTCGTTTTTGCAATTTTGACTTTTTCGTCAAATTAAAGTTCTCTACCGGTCTTCACTCTTTGGTAAATGAAAATCGATCAATTTTTCTTATCCTTACATCCTTTCGATTTTTTGGTAACCAGAAACGAAAAATGTCTTTCGTTTGTGCCAATATTCATCCCTGTACTGGAGGTGTGTGAGTGGATTCATTTTATACTTTGTTACATAACTGATTGTCCGTTACAAAATTTATTTCATTGAACGAAGGTTATGGTCGCCTTTCGTCTATACATCATACAGACGTTTGAATTTATAACGAAGAATTTTCGTTACGACACATAACTTGCTCTTACTCATACCTTCCAACAAATTTTCAACATATCAGGAACAGTTACAGGAAGCTTCAAGCATTTCACTCCCGATGACACTCACATCATTCATATCCGTCATAAGTGAGTATGAGAAATATACAAGCTTCTAGGTATTTGGTACATTCAACATACATAAGAATGTTGCTTGGTGACCAAAAGGTGTCAAAAGTGTCAATACCAAAAAGAGTTGTCAATCACAACGCCGGCGTCGCGTCGTCATCGTCTCGTCGTCGTCGTCGCCGTCCTCATGTCCTCCTCCAGACATTTGAATGATGTCAGACGGCTTTGTAGTATCCTTTGACCATTTTAAGTGTCGCATATACTTACGAACATACATATGTACATACGGTACGTACCAAGTTAAAGTTATAGAGATAGATATAAAATAGGTAAGGAATGCTTACAGTAAAAAAAAAACGAGAAGCTTGAAAAGAAGTGGAAAAGGATATTGCGTAAATTTGTATGGATAATAATTGTTCGAAGAAAACAAGATATAATATAATTTTGTAAAGGTAGTTTTGTTTTCATTTGATTTTTGGAATGTTGATATTGACTGGCAATTTGATGTTTTACACCATCCTTTGGAAAAATTACATATTGCCTAGAATTATTACTTCGAATAACCTTGAATTATTAGATTAATTATGTTGTAAGGTTATGAATTCGTTAATCAACAAAAGGAACACATTCTATTGCCAAAGGCAAGCAAATTAGACTCAAATAATTTCGACCAAATTTTGTAATTACTCATTTCAAGGAAATTTAATTTGGCATAAATATACAAACAAAATCATTACACTTTTTTGTATATTTTATATTTATTGCCTTAGAAATATGTAAGTATTCAAAAATTAGGCAAAAATCGTATTTGTTGTGCTTTCAATAGCAACATGGCCCAGCCATCTTAGTCGTTTTATTCTTTAAACAAGGTCAATGTTGCTGTACAGCCCGTATAAATCATCGTTGTATTTCCTAGTCCTTTTATGCTAGGGATAAAAAGTTACAAACCACTTTTAAGACTGTTTGATACTCAACATACCAGATACAAATTTTATTTTTAGTAGCATTACAATTTTTGAGCTAAAACAAAGAAAAAAGTGTTTCTCATTTTCCTGGTAAATAAAAAATAACTCATACGCGATATTTTTTAATTTTTGACATTTTTCAGAACCATTGCTTTCCCGTAGCGTAGTACCCATAGCGTGATTGTTCGTTCGTTGGGCTATCACGCAAGGGGTCTTGGGTTCAATCCCTGCTTGTGCTACCTTACTTTTTTCACGGGTACTGCCTCTTGCGAGACATTGACGAATCCTCCAAGAGTAATTCTTGTCATGAAAAAGTGCTTTCTCAAATTAGCCTTTCGGATTCGGCAAGGCAAGTTGGCAAGGTTTTCTTCGTAGTAATTAAATTACACTTTTCCAAAGGGTTTTCATAGCCTTAAAATTCGCGACAGTTTCCGTTTATTCTAAAACTGGTTTCAACAGAAAAAGGCAAAATGATTTGAAAGAAATTTGTGTTGTTGTAGCGAATCTATTGTCTACACCATTCTATGGTATCAATTTTTTAAAATATATTAGAAAAATATAAAAATAAAGTTCAAAACGGATATTTTTTTTAACTTAAGCAAATAGTTAAAATTGGAAATTGAAGTTTGGATTCGAAATTCGCACTAATAATGAAGACCAAAACTTTTTTTTCAAAACTATCAAAGTATTAAATTCGAAGTTTACTGATAATTTTAAAGAGAATCAAATAAAGGCTAATAACTAATGAGAGTTTCAAGAAACGAAGTAAAACACTAAAATTATTTAAATTGTCATAGAATGTTGAGAGATATTTTGAATTAAAACTAAGCCTTAAAAACTGTTTAAGGTTGCTTTTATCATTTTTAGAATTTAAAGTAATTCTTGTCATGAAAAGGGCTTTCTCAAATTAACCGTCAAATTCGGCTTAAAATTGTAGGGCCTCCATTCCTCCCAACATTACTCGCACACAGTTTGGTCGAGATTTATAAGTTACTAGGCCCTAGTTCTCAATGGACTGTTCTCGAGATAATGAAGTCGATCATCAGTTTACTTCTTTTTTTGTAGACTTTTGTTTTTTAAATATTAAAAACAATGTTTTTATGGGATGAAATTAGTTTTAAGGCAATAGATTTACTTGTTGCCAAGATATTGGATTTGAAAATCAATTCTTATTAATTTTTGGCAGTATTTTTTTAAGGGCTTTATCTTTAGTAAGAAATCTACCACTTAATTTTATTTTTAACTTTCCATAGGAAGTTATTGTAAGGGGTGCGATTTGTCAAATTGAAAATTTTGACGTTTCTTGCCGTACGTCCGTACGTCCATGCGTCTGTACGTCGGTACTCAAAAATCTTTTCTAAAATTTAAGATTATGGCTTAAAACTAATTTTATCTTATAAGAAATATTGTTTTCAACATTTGGTAAAATTTTTAGAAAAATCGAATTGACAGTTGTTTTACAAAAAATAAAAACCTGAACAAAAATTAAAAAAAGTTAGTATAAATGATTTTCGACTCAAATAACTTTTCAAAACTTTGAGACATTGGCTTTAAACAAATTTCATTTAAAAACAAATATTGTTTTTAAAATTAAGTACCATTTTAAGAAATACATTTTTCACTAACACATTTTTTACAAAAAATTGAAAACCTAAAAAATAATTAACAGAAGTATAGGTAAGAATTGATTTTAGACTAAATATTCTTTCAAAACTTTGAGATTTTAGCTTGAATCTTATTTTATTTTGTGAGAAATATTGTTTTAAACATTCGACAAAATTTTTTGAAAAATCGAATTGACTTTTTTTTCCAAAATATTAAAAACCTAAAAAAAATAAAAAAAGTTTGTAAAAAATGATTTTCGACTGAAATAACTTTTCAAAACTTTAAGATTTTGGCTTTATACTAATTTTATCTAATAGAAAATATTGTTGTAAACATTTGGTAAAATTTTGAGCAAAATCGAATTGACAATTTTTTTACAAAAATAAAAACCTACAAAAAAACAATACTTAAACTTGCTAAAAATGTTTTTTCGATTCAAAAAGCTTCTCAAAAATTAAAAATATCGGTTTCAAACTTCTTTTATCTCACATAAATATTGTTTTAGACATTCAGCGAATTTTTGAAAAAATACAACGGTCCGTTCTTTCATAAAAAAACAAAATCTACAAAAACCAGTACGAATATTTGGTTAAAATTAATGGTTCTCGATATCACGGGAACAATAGAATAAATTGACTTCAAATTAATTTCATTCACCTAATTTGTATTTGTTTATATAAGAAATAGAAACTTTTAAGAAATGGTACTAAAATTCGTAAAAATTGGTTAACGACTAAAATATCACTATTTCATCATATGCAAAATATTGTTATTAATTTTTAATTTTATAATAATTTAATTCGCAACTTTTTTAACCAAACACAAAACCCTACAAACCTTTTAAGCTTTTAATCAAGACAAATCGACAGACAGAATTTTAAGTTATCAATGTGGGTTGCATCCCAGCCTCTTTTTTTTAATTTTGTCGGATGTCAAAAACTAATTTATTTTATGTTCGCAAAATATTCGTTGTAAAAAATATTTTAGTTCAGTTTTTTTTATTTCAAAATAAAAATATATAGTTGATTTTTTTGATGTATACTATTTTGATATCACATCAGAATGAATGGTATGAAATTTTATTGATTACGCTAAAGTTATTAGTTTAAGAGATGTTTGCGGTCAGCCAAATTTTTCGGATTTTGAAATTGGTGTAATAAAAATCCCACCCATTTAATTGTTTTAAAAACCCTTTTTAGGTCTTTCGTTTATCTGTAAATTGGGTTTGTAAACATTCAATAAGATTTATTATATCACTGATGGTTTTTGAGAAAAAAGTTATTCCGAACGTATAAACTTTCTTACACACTCTACACAGAAATCTCTGTCTTAAACCAAAATCTTGAAAAAAAGTTAGATGGCTTCAAGGCGATTTCAATGTTCACAATTCTTTGTGGCTTCGCCATTCGGGCCACACAACGCCCGAAGGAATGTGAGTTTAACCATCTTACACCGCTTGTCAATGAGCCGACTTGTATATCAGACGTTAAGGGGTGAGCAGAAAACACACTTGACTTGTTTCCCACTTCTGATCATGATAAGTACACAATCAGTGTATTGACGCCTCTAGGCACATCCGACCACAGTGTCATATCTGCTAATTTCTCGTGTCAAACAAATCCTGTTAAAGAAAGAGCTCCAAAGAGAATAGTTTGGCAGAACGAGAAAGCCACCTGGGACGGTCTCAATAATTTCTTCAGGATCTTTAACTGGTCGCTATGCTTGCCCGGTAGCGACGTAGACTCCAGTGCAGATATGATTTCTAGTATGATTCCTCTGAGAATGGAAACGTTTATCCCGAATAGAGTTAAAAGTATTAAGCCCAAGGTTAAATCATGGTTCGATTCGAGCTGCAAAGGGGTTATCAAGGAGAAAAAGGTGAGATTCCGGCATTTTAAAGCCAACCCAACTGAGGAAAACAGGAAAAAGTTTAAGCAAGGAAGGCCTGCAACGCCTTTATTTGAAGGACCAAATTTTTACATGACCAAAAATTACGGCGAAAAAATACTGCAATGTCCGAAAGTCATTTGTAAAAAACATGAGGAATTCTTCCTCTTCCTCGGTTCCTACGCTTATTGTCAATGACACTCCTTTAGTTAGCTCTATTGATAAAGCCAACTTATTTGCAAGGTAGTTTGCCGAAAATTCCACCTTACCAGATAGTGTCATAGCTCCCCCAGTTCTTGAACGCGTAAATGAGTCTATGGGACCAATCTTTTTTCGTACTCAAACTGTGGCGAGAGGTCTTAAAGATCTTAACATTCATAAATCCGCTGGCCCAGATGGTATCCCTGCTATTATTCTGAAGAGGTGTTCTTCCACACTAGCAAAACCACTGCGTAAGCTTTTCCATCCATCCTTTTCTTCTGCGCTCGTTCCGAGTACTTGGAAAACTGCATTTGTTCAGCCAATCCCAAAAACTGGCGAATCTTCTTCTCCCACAAATTACCGACCGATAGCACTAACGTCCCTTCTTTAACGTCATGGAAACGCTGATTAATTATCAGCTTAAGAAATTTCTTGAGGAACGGAAGTTTCTCAATGACCAGCAATACGGCTTTCGTAACAATAGGTCCAGTGGTGATCTCATGGTTCATCTTACGAACAGTGGAACAGCAAATCTTTAGATCGCTTTGGAGAAGATTATTGAAGTAAGATTATTGCACTTGATATTTCAACGGCATTTGATAGAGTCTGGCATCTTGCTCTCTTATCGAAATGCTTGCTTTCGGTATCGACGAATCTCTTCTTCGTTGGATTACAAATTTTCATTCGAACCGTTCAATACATGTTGTTTTGGATGGATTCAAGCCTCATAAAATAAATGCTGGTGTTCCCCAGGGCTCTGTTTTGTCTACGACACTCTTCCTCATTTTTATAAATGATCTCCTGTCTGCTACTTCTAATCCAAAACATTGTTTCGCTGATGGTAGCACTCTTAGCTTTTCATATTAATTTCCAGACTCACAACCCTCCTCTTCGAATGTGGAACTGCAACGGCAAAATATGATAAGCTCATTAAATTTCGACCTGCACATCATTGTACAATGGGGAATAAAAAATCGTGTGGAATTTAATGCTTCGAAAACGCAATGCTGTTTTGCATCGCTCAAGCGAGATAAAACATCTTTGCCACTATCTATGAGTGGCACTTGCATCAACGAAATGAAAAATCTTGACATTCTAGGAATATGCATCAGCAACCACCTTTTATGGAGCGATCACATACGCGATGTTGCCAAAAATGCAGCAAGATGTCTAGGTTTTTTGGGACGTTTCAAGAAATTTGTCTCTCCGTCTGATCTTGTTACAATCTACAAAACCTATGTACGTCCGAAACTTGAATATAACTCACATCTCTTGGCTGGTGCTCCAGTAACTTATTTAAGCCTCTTGGACAGTATTAAAAAAAGAGCTTTTAAAATGATTGGTGACATTAACATCACCAACTCGTTTACATCACTCGAACATCGACGCAAGGTTTCTTGTTTCACCCTTTTTTACCATTATTTTAACGGACTATGCTTTAGTGAAATAGCCAGTTGCACTCCTCCCCTTAAACAATTTAACCGTAATACCCGCGCTTCTAGGAATACCCATCAGTTTACCCCTGAGCCCAACTTTGGTCGTACTATGAAGTACAGAGATTCTTTTTTTAGCCGTACTACGCGAATGTGGAACGCCATGCCACGCTCTATTTTTCCCTGTCATTGCAATGTTCAGAAATTGAAGATATACAAAACCCTTTTAGTGTTCTCTAATTATTATCGATAAAGATTATCGATATCGTCGCTAAAACTTCAAAAATGTTTAACCGCAAAAAAGTTTGACTGTCAACTAGCTTAAAATAAGTTTTTAATGACACCGTTTACTCGAAGAAGTCTAATGATGAATTCTTGCACTAGGAATACAAAATACGTTGCAAAAGTCGGTTCAAAAATTTAAATTTCAAATGTTTTCTCCAATTTTGATAAAAGTCAAACATTTCTTATTTCTTATATAAATAACACAAATTTTAATATGAATTAAGTATACCTAAGTTTTTTTCTTAAAATATTGTTTTTTTCTTTTACTTAAATTACGCTTTCACTTAAAAACACTTTTAATCCAGAAAACAAAGCCACATGTCTGCTATATTTGTTCTGATTTGGAATATTTACATATTGTATATACATAAAGGCTAATATTTGGCATCTATTTAAACTTAACAACTGTCAAAATTAAAACATTTTCTTTCAACAAATTAACTGTTCGTGAAGTTGACGAAAGAAATAATTTTAAACAATATTCAATTGATTTAAGCTTATAAGAAAATTGAAAAGCATTTTGTCTAGTTGTATACTCCTATTTTAAGTGTTTAAGTTTAAATTGAATGATGAAAACACATTTTGAAAAGTAAAACTAAATTGTATACGTTAACATTTAATTAAGCATAATCTCTGCGAAATATATTTGTATTTCTTTCTTTCGAAACAAATCTCTTAATTAGCTACCCTAAACTCCAAATCATTAATGGTTATTTAATACAACCTAATTAAATCACTAGGTAACCCGATTCCCATCTTATGTTAAGGTACATCATCTACGTATGTATATACACACGTCGATACATATACAATTTTAAAAACTGAAATACACATACATTACATTTGAAACTAAGGAAAAAAGAAAAGAAAAACAAACTCAATACTTTTCCACTTAACGAAATTCGCACTCAATCTTCGGAAAATTAACACAAAATTCTACATCATAATTAGTACCGCATGTGCGAGAGAATTTCAAAATCGAAACTTTATCCTTCAAATACGTCTCTATTTGCTTGTACGTACATACATATAAGTACATCCTTCCATACTCTTGAACTTCTTCTTTAAGGGTGTTAACTTTTTACTCCATGGCAAGTAGCGTATAGCGTCTTCAAAACCCTTTCGTATAATGCTAACTCCAAAGTATAGCAAGGTATACCTATACTGAACTCAAATAGGAAAGTTTTTATTTCGTCTTCTTCGAAATATGCATCGAGTTTCTCGTTCGGAAAATCTCATTTTAATAATCCTTATATCTTTTCCTCATAGCTCATAGTAAAAGTTTCACCTTGCCCCAAAAGTCTCAAACACACACCAGACCTAACTCCTTAGACCTAAACGCTCATTCGCCACACAGAACATAGCACAAAAAAAATAACAACAACTCACCAATCTCGATGTAAGCTGTTTAACAAGTGCCTAGTTCTGACGCCACTTAATCTTGTTCCACAACTTAAATCCTTGTGGAGAGCTACCGAAAACTCTTCTGGAGCATTTAAGCACGCAAATATAGACATACGTATACAACACATGGTAATGGTATACATCATATACAAGGATACACCGTCGTCGCTCGTAAAGCATCACATGTGTCCCGAATGGCTCTTCCCTTAATCAAATTGAATGGTTCATAGTTTAACGCCAAAATCCTGGCAATGAAGCAAGTTTGTGCAGCACACTGATTTTGGGGTAGAGAGTCAAAACAAATCCACCATTTTATCTGGACAGGTAGAAATACGAGTATCCTACTCTTTTAGTGGGTTTTAATGCCAGAGAAAGGGTTCCCGGTCTACTCGTATGTCTCTGATGCTCTCTCTGGTGGTTGTATCAGGACGAACAAAGGTGTCAAAAAAGAAACCCCTAAACGCCCAATTCACCGCGTCAAAGTTGTGTGTTCCTGGCCAAAAGGATGGATGAGCGATATTTAGTTTTTTTTTTAGTTTTTGTTGTTGTAGTTAGAAGTGACGAAAAACGTGTGTGATCGTTAGTTCGTGCGAAAAGTCCTATGGACTGATGTGGAAAATCGTTTAAAGTGGTTGACCCAACTCTGATTTTTGTTTTTGTGCCCAGCGATAGGACGAGCACCAGCGCGCACCTCCCACTTGCAAAATAATGAAAACACATCACAGAACCACTGATGGATGACGAAACTTCCCGGTGTACTGAGGTACCGATACCCCCTCCCCTCCCTTTCACTTCTCTCATTTTATTTGAGGGAAAAAATGAATCTTTCATCGTCCAGCAGGACAGCATCAGGGATATAGGAGTACACGGATACGATACGGTTACAAACAATCGCTGCTGGGTGCGCCTTTCACTCATCGCGCTGAGTGGGGTCCATTCAGGAGAGGAGTTCGTGTCGGGATTAAATTGGTAAGCGATATTGGCACGAGCTGAGATTAGTTGGCTGTCATCGTCATCGTCGCGTCGCAGTCGCTGTCGTTTGCCGGGAATGATGGCTCTTTACTATACCTATAGAGCAATACGAACCTACGCTATGTGTACATATTGTTCGTCGGCAGGATTCAGTCCGACAGCGATAACAGCAAAATGTTCGACTGTTGACATTGGCCGTATTTTCCTTTTTCTATCAAATACCGATTTTGATATACAAAGAGGGAAAGATTTTTTAGTCTTCTTTTGTTGTTTTGCTTCCTCCTCGCCAGTTCATCATGTTCCTGGATCACATACCGATTTATGGATATTTTTGTATGTTTATGCAAATTTTCGCTTTGTTCCAGTTTTCGAATATAATTTGTTTCTATTTATTTTTTATTTTTTTGTACTTTGTGTTATTTTTTATTTTCACAATGGCCATGCTCACCAAAAGGACTTCGGAATATCGGTATAATTAATTCGGATCGGGTCGTATTTAAATTAGATTCATTGTGTTTTTTTTAAGGAGAGTTTCGAATAATTTTATTTTGGGGAAAGGTTCTGTAGTTATTTGATTTCTGATGATAACTTCGTTATCATCGGTGGATATGGCCAAAAATTATGAGTGAACTGAGAGATGTTTTTTATTTGAATTTTAGTAACAAAGTTGATGGGATTTTATTTTACTCAAATGGATTTAAACAAAACTGAATTTCTTTAAGCTTTTGAATGTAATTATGTTCTTAAATTGTATCAGTGGTGGTGAAATTTTGTTTGGTATTAATTTACTATCATCTCACTAAATATAAAGAGTGTTTTTAAATTTAAGCAATACAAATTAAAAACATTTATTTTTTGCATTGGTTGCATTGCTTTTGAAAAAAAGACAAACACTTTAAATGTTTTATTCTAACTAACGACTCCTTGAAAATGTTTCAAGTCTTAAAAGAAACATGGGCAGTTAATTTATCAAAACATGGTATTTCATTTTTACAGGCGTATATTGATCCTATCTAGTCTTAGAAAAATATTCACTTATCTTTTAGAGCAAAGGTTGCAAATAGGTTGAAGAGAACAAACTTCTAAGTATATTTCAAGCTAGTTTTTACTATGGACTATCCACGGTGATCATTTTTTTGCGTTCACAAGTAAAGTCACTGTGACACTGTGCAAAAAGCTTCTCTAATCTATAAGCTTTTAACTTTGGGATTGTCGACAAAGTTCCTTAAAATATATAAGCCACTTATTAACTATACTTCTGATGCTATTCGGAATAAAATATCAATGTCTTAACTTTTTAATAAAAGAGGTAGTGTTCTGCAAGGTTGCTGGTCAAGTCCAATTTCGTTTGCTTTGTATATTGATGATTTTTCCATACGTTTCCAGTTTTTAATGAAGTGTTGGGAGACTTTAATTAAGATGCTTCTATGTATATGCAGACGATATGGTTATATTGGCAGAAAATCGTATTACTTTGAAGCTTCGAATAAATAAGCTCAAGTAATTTTGCGACTTAGTTGACCTCTCAATTAATGTCACATTTTTGAAAATGTGCTTAAAAGACTTTCCCAAAAATGGTAGTTCATTGAGCTTGAACACTAAGAAATTGTCATTGAGTATAAATAATTAGGTTTTTCAGTAACACACAACCTTAATCTTCGATCAAATGTTAAAGATGTCTGTGCGTGCGTGTGTACGTACGTTCGCGACGTTTTTTTCGTCGTCCATAGCTCAAGAACCAGAAAAGATATCGATTTCAAATAAATTTTGTTATACAGATAATAAGGCAGAAAGATGCAGAAAGGGCTCTCAAGAAAATTGTGTGGGTGGTTTTTTGTACCATAGCAGTTAAAAAAAAAGGTGAAAATTTTAGTTAACCCTAAATATCTTACGAACCAAAAACGCTGGAGACTTGAATTAAATTTAATATAGTATATTGTAACGTAATTTAAAAAAAAAACGGTTTTAACTGAAAAAAAAAACAATTTGTCACCTGCAAAATTTTATTACTTAAAAATTATTTCATCTTCAAAGCAATTTTGTGCAACGAAGAATAATGTTTTTTACATCTGATAAAATTTTGAGAAAAATCGAAATAACAGTTTTTTGCAAAACAAAACCTAAAAAAAATGAATAAAAGTTGGTAAAAATTGATTTTCGACTCAATTATCTTTTCAAAACTTTGAGATATTAGCTTTAATTAACTTTTATCTTTCAAAAAATATTGTTGTCAACATTCAGTAAAATTTTGAAAAAAATCAAATTCACAGTTTTTTTTACAAAAAATTAACAAAAGTTGGCAAACAATGATTTTCGACTCAAATATCTTTAAAAAAAAATTGGAAATATTTGCTCCAAACTAATTTTATCTTATAAGAAATATTGTTTTCAACATTCGATACAATTTTGAAAAAAATCTGACAGTTTTTTTTACAAAAAATAAAACTCTAAAAAAAAACAATACTAAAACTTGGTAAAAATTTACTTTCGACTCAAATAGCTTTTCAAAAATTAAAAATAGTGGCTTCAAACTTATTTTATTTCATAGAAAATATTGTTTTCGATATTCAGTAATTTTTATATAAAAATCCAACAGTCCGTTTGTTCATAAAAAATAAAATTTACAAAAAATAGTACGCAAATTTGGTAAAAATTAATACGAGTACATATAGACAAACTTTTAAGCAAGTCAAATCGACAGACGGAATGGGAAGTTATCAGTGTGGGTCGCATTACAGCCTCTTTTTTTAAATTGCTATGGTACAAAAAAACTACCCACTCAATTTTTTTGAAGTCCATTCTGCATCTTTCTGCATTAATATCTGCTAAACAAAATTTATTTGAAGTCGATATCTCTTCTGGTTCTTGAGCTATGGACGACGAAAAAACTTTCCGAAGGTGCGGATGTACGAACGTACTTTCGCACGCACGCACAGATATCTCTCTAAATATCTTTTACTCCGACTCTAGGGACCTTGAAACGTCGAAAAAGGTCAAAATATTAAATTCGACGAATTGAATCGATTACAATAACATCCTATAAGAAGTTAAAAATTGTAAAATGAAATGAAAATTAATTTCTTAATAGTTTCAAGTGACAAGTCAAACAAAAAATGTATGTTTGTTGTTTTCCAAAATTTCTAAAAGAATGTTTTCTTTAACTTTTCGCATTTTAAAACGAAACTTGAAATCAGTCAACGAGGCAGACGGCAGTTGAATAAAACAGAAAAGCACATATTTGTCAAAATTCAAGATCAATTTTATCTAGTATTACAACCCCTTCTAATGTTCTAGATATAAGCCATGTCATTTGCTTACATGTTAATTCAAAAGTTGTATGCACTTAAATTATTTAAAAAAATAATACGTAAGAAATTAAAAAACGAATTAAACAGATTAGTAAAATAACTTTTAAAATTCAGTACCCTTTTGGCCAAAAAGTTTGTAATAAAATCATTTCATTTTATTTGTTACCTTCCCATTAAAGCGATACATACTTGTTAGATCAAAAATATTTAATAATAATTACAAACAAAATGCCGCACCTTGAAATTTCGCAATAATTTCAAATGTGTAAGAAAGAATTTCTTTTTAATTAAATGTTTTTACTAATATTTAACGTTATTAACTTAGGTACAAAATAAACAAATGATAGGTACTTTTAAATAAATCATAAAATAAACGATAAATGATAGAAATCAAAGCTTTGAGTCGCCTAATCAAGCCATCACATCGATTTCTACTTCTTCCAAGTAGTCCGTAATGCACCTTGCAACGTGAGGTCTCGCATTGTATTGAAACAGCAAACAAATTTGTACCAATAATGGTGCGAAAGGAACCACATATCCTTTCAAAATGTTAGTGATCTTCTCCACACTCTTTTACATCCATCTGGTGAGCGTTGACAATATCTAGACTTATCAGTGAAGAGAACTATACCCTAGTCGGCTTCGGTTCAATCTTGGTGAAGGCGAGCAAATTCCACTCGCTCGTGTTGTATCGTCAGTCTGGGTATACGACCAGATCATTCTCAATTAAAAGCCGCCCGAACGTTTAAACATTCAAAGTGATTCCTCTCACCGATTATAGTCTGTGAGACACTTCAACAGGTGAGGCACCTAATATCTCCAAAAATAAAGCGGTAGATTATCAAAACAATAACAACACATCAAAAAACATGACTGGGCCACTTTTTTGTAACTCAATTCTTCGTAAATTAACAAAAAAAACATGGGTCTCGTCTGCTGATTTTCAAATTATAGAATTTATAATATCTAAAATCTTATATTTTGGAACAAAGTTTTTAAAAGACCAATTTTTAATGTTTATGACCATTTTCAAACTGATATTTCTAATCGGTTTTCTATTTTAAATTATCAAATTTTTAACAATAAAAATAAGAACGACAATTTTTGACAACTTTTCTGAAAGTTGCGAATCGGTTCCGCATGTTTATAAAACTTCAAAACACAAACGTGAATATATAAAATGTTTCCACTATTTTGTTTTTAAATACAATATATTTTGTTTTAATTTGAAATGCTCTTGACTTATATTTTTATTTAAGAATCTAAGTTTATGAATATTTAAAAAGATGCAATTTTTTTTAAAATGTGACTCTAATGAATGAAAATAAAAACAAATCAGTATTTTTCTGTTATTCTACTTTAAGAAGTGGTTCATTGAATTTTCAAAAATCTTAAATAATTTTAAATGGTTTTAATTTAAAAAAAAATGTTGAATAAGTATTGCAAATTAAAAACCATTATGTAGGAGAAGAACAACTACAAATGTAAAGTTCTTTTTTAAGCTATGAATATGGAGGTATAGTTAAACGGACTGTGAGAATAAAAGATTATATTTTCTCCGATTAATGGCATCTTCTCATTTATGGCACTCTTTAAATACAAAACATAAGCAATTATTTGCATCATTAAGTTGACAAAGAACTTAAACGTACATCAGATGACCAAAATACCGGTTCCACTTAAAAAACACAGTCACGTGGCGCATTTTCAATATTGAATACCTACATACATACTTACCTACCCTCATAAGTGCCACACGTCACATTTAATAATAGGACCACAAAACATTTTAATCCTTTAAACTGGTTTTTGTTTTAGGAAATTGTCTTTAAAAAAAGTACCACCCCATTATAATCAACAAAAACGACAATTTTTAACTACACGCTGCTGCTGCCGCCGCCGCCATTAAATGGTGTTTTGCGTTGTGTTGCAATAATTACAGTTTTAATATTTCCGTCATTAATCCAACTGAATTCGCATCAGGTGCATATACACACTTTTACCTAGCTAGAGGTGCACCAGGTGCAATTTCCCTTAACTTTGCGATTGTATCCCATTAAAGGAACAACAACAAAAAAGAAGAAGCTGAAAAAAATCAAATAAGTTAAACCCCAACTATGTTTGAAGAAAAAATATGGTCTAAAATACCAGATTCACCAAATGGCAATAAAAACTAAGGGATGCTGCCAATGCGGACAGCGAGCATCTTTTTCGCGCCTCATTACCTTAACTCGTCGCTAGGGGAATCGCCCTAACGCGTCTATCATAGAGCTACAACCCTGCTACCTACCACACTGGTACCACTATGGCAATGGATGGTATCAGTGACGAAACGGCGGCGCGCGGCCAGCCAGCGTTGGTGATGGCGAGACCATCGCGGCAATAGCGTTAGTTATAATTTTGCAATTTCACCGGCTTAATTACGGACCACATTTCATCTGACGACTCTCCTTACAGAGGAACTCCACCACACCGTAACCGGTCCACCATCAAAGGGGTGGCATAAAAACGTGCCAATTCATTTTAACGACCGACCGCTTGGCTGGTAATGGTCTAAGGCGTTATAAATTCCCTTCAAGAAATTTTCTAGCACTCCCATCTACCCAGCCCGTTCCGTCATCGTCTCCTTCGTCGCTGCGTGTTAAGGTAAACAATCTGCCCCAAGGATGATCACAATGATGATGATGGCGATAGTCTGATGATAAGTCGTAGATAGGTAAACCTACCTGGGATATGTGTATGTTTTTATTTTGTCGAGTAGGAAACGCAGAACACGTATGAAGGCAGTAAAGCTGTGCACTTTGTAGCCAAAGCCAACAAGTCATGCCCCAGACCCTGGCTGCGACAACAAAGAATGCGTCCGTATCGTAGTCGTCGTCGCCGTCGCCGTCATCATCGTTGTCGGTCTTCTTTGAACAAACTATAAATGCCAAGGTGAAGCAAAAATATTTTCTTAAGCTGTTATCCTTAAGCGGCGCAACCTCTTGGTCATCCTGATCCCGAGGCTGATGAGCTGGCCAGTGTGGTTATATTATTATGAGGATTTTCATCCCTCCTCATCAACCCCCACCCCGATCCAATGAGTCTTTACCACCCTTGATGGAATTTATTAAATGCGACTTTGGGAGAAATGAGAAAATTGCAGAGGAAAAATTAATTATTATTTTCTTCTTTTAGTCGTTGTCGTCTTCATATTCCTTATCTTTATGTCCTCTTCCTCGTCTTCTTCTTTTTATTTTTTTCTTTTTTTCTTATTTTTATCTCACTTAATTTATATCATCGCTGTCGTGTCTCGTCGTCGACTTTCGTTGCCGCTGTTGTTGTTGGTATTTTTGTTGTGGCTTGACTGAGTGACTTGGGGGTGTTATATACGAAAATCGTCCTCGTAATTGTCACGAAATTAGATTTTTTTTACTTAGTTTTTTGCTCACAAAAATAATTTTTATGTGTATCTATCTTCATAAATTTATGTGTGTTCTTTATCCATTCTTGGGATTTCTTTTATTTAGGACTTTAGGTACTAAGTAATTTTTTGGACAAGAAAGAAGTAGAGTATATTTTGTTGTTTTATGTCGGCATAGTCTGTGCTGCTAAGACTTTTCTTTAATTAATTATTTTTGCTCTTTTGGTCAGTTAGGGAGGTACATTTTGAAGCTTCATTTCAGAGCTTCAAGATTTGTTTGAATTCATTTTTGAATATCAATCAGCTTTTCTCATTTTTTTAGCAACTCAAACTAAACCGTTTATTTCAAAAGGTTTTCAAAGTTTTTTTTTAACATCCTTTTTGTTGCAACTGAACTTCACAGGCTATGTGTTCACCTGTGGCTTGTATAGGGACTACAAGGACATTAAGATATTTATTATTTTTTTTCTATACTTATGTAGCTTTTGTTCATTTCATCTATACTGGAAAAACATTTGCATTTTAATTGAGTCAATTAATAAAGTTTCAAACGGTTTTTAAATTGGGGGTCATTTCTTTTTAATATTTTTTTTTCATTCTGTTCTTTTTTTTAAATTTTGTTTTTAAGAAATTAAAAAATATAATTACAATTTGGAAAGATAAGAATTGGCCTTGAAGTGGGTAAGTAGCATTTTAATTTATATTTATTTTTTGGAGAAAAAATTAAATCGGATTTTGAGAATACATATTTTTTATTTAAATTTATTTATATACGAAATACAATTTCTTGAGATTAAAAATAATTGTTAAGTAATTTAATGCAACTTAGAGGGACTTAAACTTAAGAATTAGAGTTTTTCTTGGTAAAATCTTTTGACATTTCAGTATTGGACTTAAAAGAATATAGGAATCCTTATCGCCAAATATGTTTCCAGTTGAACATGCACGACTGAGGAGATCTGAAAAAATCGACTTTTAAGTAAATCTATATTTAATTTTACAAACAAAATATTTCAGGTTTTTTAATGCAACATATTTTTTTTTATGTCTGCTCTCTCTGTCAGGACTTTTAGACTTTTAAAACTATGCCTTTTCATTGCTAACCTACTTTAGGAACAAACATTGTGTAAAGTGGGGTGTATTTACTTTTTAACTTCCCGAAGGAAGTTATTGCAATCGGTACGATTAGCCAAATTCCAAACTTTGACGTTTTAAGGTCACTAGGTTCTTGCACCTCTCATATTTGTCCATACGTTCCGAATACCTTTATTTTTCGGCCATTTATCAAGAAATGTCGAGATAACGAGGTAAAATAAATGTTTTACAGATAATATAACATCAAAAGATGCAAAAAGAACTTTTAAAAACAAGCGACACATAAGTCGATTAAGTTGACTCTTGGAAGGTTTTGAGCAAATTCGCGTTAAGCGTTATCATTTTCATTTTCTAAGATCTAATACAAATTTATAAAGTTTTTGTTTAATAGTCGAAAATTTAAATTTTTAAAATTGTGAACCGATAGATTTGTATTAAATTTGCATACACTACCGTAGATTAAGCAAAGAACATTTCTCTCGAAACGACCCAAGGTGCTTTCATCCGCTTTTGTCATAGTCCTTACTTCAACTACTGAAGTTGACGAAATTGATGCTCATATAACACCAACTTAATTTTTTTTTGCAACAATAAAGCGTTTGGAGTTCCTGCTGAATTTTTCAAATAAAGTACTAGAGAATTAAAAAAATATATTCCCAACCTTTACAACTCACTATATGAGAACAGTTATGTACCCCCGACTTTTACGAAAGCTGTTATGACTGTTATTTACAAAAAGGGCGACCCAAATCTTGCCGAAAATTATAGAAAAATCTCCATTTTTAATTCCCTTCGAAAAGTTTTCACCGCGATACTTTATAATAGGTAAGTTGAGTGGATCAAAAACACAATAAAATTAAGGGCCTTTGAATCTGGCTTTCATAAAGGTTTTTCTACTGTTGATCAAATTTTTACATCGACAAGTATCGTAAGAAATTATTTCGAAAAAAAAAAACAAAAACTTTACGTATGCTTTGTCGACTTTAAAACAGTTCTTAGCACTATTAACAGACAAGCTTTATTTTACAAACTCTCGAACATGGGTATGTCAAGAAAATTCCTACTGTTATACTTGATTGATGATGGATTGAAGATATCTGAGTGGTTTGCAACTTCTTCAGGTGTTCCTCAAGGATGCATCTTGAGCCCTCTTTTATTTGCCTTGTTTATAGATGATGTTTCATCCATTCTACCTGATGGTTTTATGTATGCGGGGAATCTAATTAAAGTACTTATGGATGCTTATGACCTAGTACTTATAGCTAAAAACTCTACAGGTACTGCAACACGTGGAATCTTTTTATCTACATACAAAAAAACAAAGGTTATGATTTTAAAGAACGTTTTTTATTAACATACAATTTAAACTTCTCAAAACATGCAAACTCAACTTAATGTGGCCGAAATTCTTCGGAAATATAAACGTTTGCAACCCTACGAAATTCAAAGTATTTAATGCAACCATCCATTCATCTGTGCTATATGGTTGTCAAGCATTTGGTTTTACTCAATTCGAAGAGTTTGAGATAAATCAAAGAAACTTTTTCAAACGAATCTTCAAGTTACCTATGTCAACTTTAACGTATGCTATACTATTGAATGCATCACCTTTTAAAGAGTGAAAAGAACTGGCTAATACATAGAACTGCACATTATCGATTTCAGAAAACAAAATTTCAAAGTGGATTGATCAATTTTCACTTCTCATTGCGAAAATAGATGAAAATATTTTTAACTAGCATCTTAGCAAAGCTTCAACGACTATATCCAGGGCAATTTATCGAAATATCAACCATCGACTGCAGACAAATGTAGGATATTTTAACTTAAATTTATCTGCCAAAAAAATAAGTCTTATCTTCAAATCAAGAGTTGAACTATTGAATTTAAACTTTATCCCACATAGAATGGATCGGCAGGAAATATGCCATCTATTCAAAGGAAGAGAACTAGAAAATGTCCATCATTTCATTGCTGTATGTCCTGTTTTGCAGGAAGAAGATTGTTTTTTAAAGAGAGCATAATATCAGTGGAAAGAGGGTTGGTCGAGAGTGTACAAATTCTGTTAACTTGCCCTTTCATATACAAATAGTTTTTGACATCATTCGCATTTTGTGTTTCAAATCACTCAAAAATTGTACATTTTTGAAATTTATTAAAATTAATATTAAACTTAAATTCAAGTTGAATAAATAAAATTAAAATTTTACTTCTTTTCAAATTACATTAATATTTTTTGTGTTTTAATTTATTACGTACAAATTTATAACTTAATTAATATATCATATTGATTCATATGTGTTTAAACTAATTTGCATTTATTTATATAATGTCATTTCCGGCAGACGGCATATATGACAAGTCCGTAATATTACTGTAAATTGTATATTATTTTATAGATAAGATAAAAATAAAGAATAATATTAATACTTCTGAACCGTTTATCAGGACTGGGATGATGAGAGTCTAGGATGTTAAAAAAATCGCATGACAGCGCATCACCTTGTCTTAAGCCTTTTTTGACATCCAAAGGCTGTGTTTAGTTGTTCCCAACCTTTATGAAGCAGCGTGAATTCTCCATGGCCATCCTGCACAAACGGATGAGTTTGGCAGGGATGCCAAAACTAGGCATGGCTCTATAAAGCTCGTCACTGTAGATGCTAATATATGCGGCCTTGAAATCGATAAAAAGATTGTTGTGGGTGTCGATTTGATATTTGTGAATTTTCCAGGATCTGCCGTAATGTGAATTTTTGATCGACTGTGGACTTTCATGGTCTAAAACAACACTGATAACCTAACAGATTGTTGACGATGGGCTTTAGACTTTCACATATTACGGCAGAGAAGATTTTGTAGGCGATTTTAAGTAGACTGATTCCTCTATAGTTGGTGCAGTTTAGAGAGTCTCCTTTTTGCAGGATCGGGCAAAGAATACTAAGGTTCCAGTTTTTACTAATAATAATATTTGATGATGAAATATTTCAAATTAAACTTTTTCTAGATTTAAAAGAATACTATTTTTTTATCTCACAAACGGGTGAATATTTTTTTAAGATAATCAAATTAATCAATGTATATTGATAACAGGAGTACACGTGGCATGATGGTTAGAGCATTGGACTGTCATGCGAGAGGTCTTGGGTTCGATCCCTGCCTGTGCCCCCTAAGGTTTTTCCACGGGTACTGCCTCTTGTGAGGAATTGACAAATTCTCCAAGAGTAATTCTTGTCATGAAAAGTGCTTTCTCAAATTTGCCGTTCGGATTCGGCTTAAAACTGTAGGTTCCCTCCATCCCTGAACAGTTTTCGCACACAGGAATGGTTGAGAGTTGTCAGGCACTAGGCCCTAGTTCTCAAACGGGAGGTTGCGCCACCCAATTTATTTATTTTTATTTATATTGATAACTTCTAAGAAACTGCGAGACAACAATATTTTCAAACTAAAATTGAAAAATTTTAGATACACAAAACTATTTTAAAGGAAAAAAAGTATAATTCGGTATTATGGTATTTTATTGATACATTTTAAAATATAAATTAAAAACTAAAATTGGAAGAAAAAAAATATTTATTTTGTGAACAAAAAATAATATTGAAATGTTGGGTAAAGCAAATAACATTATTTGACATGTGGTAAGATTTTCAAAAAATTTAACCTTTAAAATACTACTTAAAATATCTTGCCACTGAACTAATGTTATCTAATACAAATATTCTTTTTATCAATTAGAATATTTAAATAAATTCAAAATTATTAAACAAACTTGGTAGAAATTGATTTTCCACTTAAAAATTTTGGAAACAAGCAAAGATAAAAAAATAAAACTTATTTTATCAAATGCAAAATATTTCTATTAACTTAAGTTAATTTCTAAGAAAATTCAATTGACAACTTTTTTTACAAAACACGAATTCTTAAAAAATGAAATTTTTTTTCTTAAACAAAATGCTAATATTAATGTTTTCCTGAACTTTTAGAAATATCGACAGACGGGCTCGAATATGAAGTTATCAGTGTGGGTGGCATCCCAGACTACAATATTTGTCTTCCCCTTTGCTATTATCTATACAACTTGCAAATGTGTTTCCAAAACTTCAGTATAACTCACATTTCGGAGGATTTGATAACTAACTTAAGTCCTAAGAGGATTTTAAACTATTGATTCATTTAGTTCTCTTGAACACCGAACAAAAGTCTTTGGTCTCAATATTTTTAATTTTATTTTAATGTATTATGCTCTGGTAAAAGAGCCAACTGCATTTCTTCCATCAAGCAATTCCAGCAAAATACTAACACCTCTATCAATGCTCTTAAGTACATTCATAGGTATAGAGATTGGTTCTTTACCCGAACTAAATGAATGTGGAATGATTAGCCTCACTCCATATTTCCTTATTAAAGAATTCAAAACTATTGTTGATCAGCACTTCCTTTTAAACTTTTAATCATTCTTTCCTTAAAGCATCTTTGGTTACCAATAAGTTATAAACTTTTTCAATTTTATTAAGAAAAAAGAAATTCAATATCACTCATATTGACTTTTCAGTTTGATCCAACGAATGGGTTAAGAAATATGTGAATAATTTTCAAACTTTTAGGCCGCTGATTTAAAATGTCTATTCTTTTAGCCATTCATTTTCAATATTGAGTGATAGTATCAATCTTTGGTAGAATTTTCTTCTTTTGATCAACAAGCTACCTTTACATACTCACATAATCTTTGTACTATGTACGTACATATTAAAAGTCTTAACCCATAAGCCTAAGCAATACGATTAAAATTTATCTTACTATATCGGATTGCTTCTCGCCACCTTGTCTAGCCTCAAGAGTATTAAGGAACTACCCTTAACGTCTATCTATACATATATCTTATGGCTGCAAAGCATCTTTCCTCAATAGACATGGAGACATGCGGAGTTTAGGTATCGGTTCTTTTTTTTCACAACAAAACTAATTAACCTGATTGTACTGAAGTCGTGCTGATTTACATCCGCACTACACTACCTTTTGCTACTACAAGAGTATATTGCTATAGGTAAATGGTAAATATAAATTGACATAGGCATTTAAGTCTTATACCCCGTACCTAACCTATAGCTGAGCTGCACCTTCTGTTTCTGTACATAAGTAAGGTAAAAACAAAGTGAGATCCAGTGATGTCCAAGTCCATATCTATAGGCTTACCTCATAAAACTCAATCTCACTCACATAATTTTCCACTCACCCGTAGTGAGTGCCAATTAAATGCGAGAAAGTGTGCAATAAATCGATTTCCCATCGACAACGATGAACGACGACCAACAACCGTCGACCGACCGACGACGACGACAATGACGATCACAACGAAGCCGATGACGATAGCTCTTCGAATATCTAATAGATGTTGTATATCTAGTCCTATAGACCATTTCCCGTTGTTGGACTGCTGAATGTCCTTGGTTCTTTTACCGCGACTCTATACCTCCCTATATACTATGACTATCTGTCCATGCTACCACCATTCGATACAACCATGCACAATTTGCATACGAAAACCCTACGAGACTCAATGGGGATGATGATTTTTTGGAGTAGGGGTTGTTGGGTTGGAGGATGAGAGGTTCAATAAAAGTGATGATAAAAAAAGAAAAATAAACGGAATAACGGAAATCTCATCCATTTCTTCCAGCACCACCGATGGAATGCATGTGTACACAACATCTGTCCAATGGGGCAAAAACAAACAACATAAGTTCCAGGAGCATGGGCTGAATGTAAAACCTATGAATGCCACCTTTTTGCTTTCTATGAAAACAAGGATAACAACATCAAGAAAAACTATTGCAACCTTTGTTAAATGTGCTTAAAATAATTGTTGGCTTTTGAGTGGTTAAAACTTGTTCAATTTAAGATAAGGAATTCAATGAAAGTCACAATCGAACGATGTCAACATCCCTCATACACTTCAAGTCCTATGGAACCTTTTAGTCAGAAAAATGGAACATGTTTTTTAAGATACTAAACACAATTGTGATTTAATAGAAACCGACGAATATTTCTGACACAGTTCAGAAAATTTTATTATTTCCTATTTATGTTTTATATTTTAAAAAATTCATGTTTATAAAACATTTTTACGAAAGTTGGTAACCGTGATGCAGGTACAGCAGCGTTGAGCTTAAGCAAAAACAAGAGCAATGATGTCGGACGAATGAATGAAGTTTTCAACAAATCTTTTCCAATTTTCAAAAGTTCTCTCGTCGTCGTCGTCTCCGTCCATGTCGACGGGCTGGAGCTCCCCATCTGATCTGATGGTTCTGCCACTTTCTAGCCCGCCTCCCCTCCCTCCCATATTCACAAATATCACATCCCCATCATAGAAGGGTTGCTTGCTCGAAAGCAATCAGGCACGACGCAGTGTGTACACATATTTTTCGAAAAACGAACTTCCAACGAGATGAATACGTAGAGAGGGAGATATATTCAACTCGTTCCTATACACATGGCAATGCCTGGCTGCTTCCGCTGCTATGCTGCTGTCCGATTGCTTTACCTATAGAAAGCATAGCGTACCTATATGAATTGAGAGAGAGATACAGCCGCCCTCCCTTGCCATATAGCAGCCTCTGGATACAGCATTAGGCACAATTCATTGATAACCGATTGTTATGGAACCCAAATATTCACTGAACTGTAATGGAACGAATTAAACGGAGCAGTGCATTTCATATTAAAGCAACAGTGTACCGATGGACTTGGACATTTATTCACAACACAACATAATACAGAGCCCATCCCTCCTCCCCGCCTAAGAATGGGGAAAGTAGATCGTTGGTAAGGAAGTGGCGGCCGGCGGCGGCGGCGATGTTCATTGGCAGCAGCAGCGGTGGAGTTTTGAAACACTCTGAATCGTTTTGTGTTTCCATGTTGAATCCCTTTGCATTGCTGTCCCACCTTAACTGACTTGGCTTGGCATGGACGAGTGGTCAACGTGAATTGGGTTGGGTTGGGTGACAATGTGAGATGAACTGAACATCTATACTACGATAGGAGAAACAGCATTGTGACTGTGATTCCTTACCAACCTATCTAGACTTTCTGCAGGTAACAGTAGTTATATCTACCACCCTGTCTTTGCAGCTCTATACCTGTTCGAGTGAAGTTACTCGCTCTTTATTCCTCGATGGTATTCAAAGTAAAATGGGTTCATTGTGTTGTCGAGGTTATAAAATCGCTTTTTGAATATTTTTTGAGGAAATTTCAACTCTTTCATTGTTGATAGCAGATGTTTTTTTGTTTGTGCGTTTTGTTGAATCGCATTTTTTGAAAAGAAGATTGGTTGTAAGAGAGGGTGAGAGAAGCCGAGATTTTAGAAGTTCAAAAAACGTTTCGAAAGATGAAATGCCTACAGAGTTGAGAGGTGGTGAATAGAACAATATGAACATTTTTCCTTCTTTTAGTTCATCTTGGAATGTAACACTCAGGCGTATACGTAATATTTTGATATTATTGTAATACATTTTTCGATTTTATATCTGTGTCTGTTTTACTTCTTGGTCAAAATTTTAAACTCTAGTAAATTTAAGTCAGGATTTATAATTTTGAACTTAAGAAGTTCTTTCATACAAAAAAAATCTAATTAAATATCATCTTCAAATTTCCAAATGAAGTGTTTCTTAATTATTGAAACTTCAAATGAAACCTCCACTTTCCTAACCATCACTTTAAAGCCTTTTATATCTATTTTATAAATTTATTTTATTTACTCTACTGAATCAAATTGAGCTATCATCATCATCATTTTACTGAAACATCAGCAATTTACTCACTCTTCTCTCAATCATCTTTAAAAATTGAACATCACAAAGTTTACCCAAAAGAATTTAGAATTTCTTTAAACCAAAGAAAAGTTTATTTGTTTTCTTGTTTCTTTATTTTTTCTGTGTTGTTATTTTCATTTTATATATTTCGCCTTCTTGCCAATATAAAATCAAATATTTCCCAAGTAACACCTAAAAAGTTGTATACAGTGAAAAGTTTTCGGAAATTATGGTGTAAGAAGAATTTTTGTTTGATGAATAACAAAAGCTTTATGATGGGCCTGAGGGTTTGGTTGGTACGAGAATAATATATACCTAGGTATAGGTTAGGTAAAGGAACTTGAAAATAATTTAAATTCTAGTGAAATATCCTTTTTTTGAACAATTAAAGTTTTTGGATGAAGAATTGTATTCGTATACAAAATGTCCAGTCAAATGTTCTTATTACCTTCAAAGAATTTATTGAAAGGTCAAAAATGTTAAATAACTACTTGTATTTGATTGTTTGAAAAAAATATTATAGAAAATTGGAAAATTTAAAAGTAATATCACAGAAACAAATATTTTAAGAAATAAGATGTAATTATTTTGAGAATAATTTGTACTGCGAACTAAAATTATTATGAAATTTCTAAAAAAAAGTTAAAATTAAAAATCAATTGAAAAAATGGTTTATGAATCCTGCGAAAATCACAAAACAGCAAATATATTTGTATTGACTTTGAAAATATGTAAATAGCTGACTGCTCAACTCAGAATATTTCTCAGAAGTACACACAATTTTATCGAAAATTATAAAGATCAAATACAAAAATAACTGGAAACGCAAAAAGGTCATCTTGTGTTAATTTTCTTTAATTTTTAAAAAGAATTTATCAGTCGTGAGAGGGAGTGAGTTGATGTTGAAGTTAAATAAAATGTGATTATCCTTTACACAAAGTTTCATCCATTATTTCTTAATTTCATTGAAAACGCCTTTTATCGACAATTTCTGTGAATTATAATATTTTTAAATAGAAATGTCGAAAAGGATTGCATATTGCATCCTTCTGATAGATTAATTTGTTTGTTAATTTTCAATGAATCACAAGTTTTATTTACACACATTTGAACGTAAGCTAGGCTTGTTCACACTTTGGAGGCATTGGTGATTTCTGAATAATTCGAATAGTGCCTTTATTTAAGATGAACTTTAATACAAGAAAAAGTCAAGTGGTCAAGGTCTTGAGAATGAGTTGATGGCACATATCTCTTTTATGAAAAAACCCTGAACTCAAATGAGTAATGAGAAATGTTTTCAAAGCAGTAATGATAAGAATACCATCCATAATGATCAAATCCTAAATGTTTTTTTCTTTATTGTGTAAGTGAGAAATTTCAATAGATCCACTTTTTAACAACTTTTTACTGAAATGTGTTATTTTTCACCAAGATTTCGTCAAAAAAGTAACCTGCCACAGTGTTTATTCTATTATTTGAAGAAAACAGATAACTGCACCCGTGGTTTTTCGCCTGTTTTACAGCTGTCGGTTTGACCCCAGAGTGAAGGTAATTTGCTACATGGTCGTCATACAGCCGATGACCGTTTATGGTTGTCCTGTGTGGTTCAACGTTGCCCTCTCCAGATTGAGAAGTTTCGATTGTTCGAGCGGCAGTGTTTACGACGTACCAGCTTATATTGAACAGCCGAATCTTCTTACGTGCATAACTATTATAACGAGGTCCTGTACAACGGGGCTCGAATCAACAGAATTGACAATTTCGTGATAAAACTCGTTCTAGATCACATTGCAAGACCTATGTCTTCGAGCAACAATTTAATTTTCGGGCGTTCTATCCGAACTGCGAGTATTTAGAAAGTGCACTCTTGAGCGGCTTCATTCCACCAGAGGCATTCCTCATTTTAGATAGATGCGGTCTGATACAAGCTAGATTGGCAGTCCCACTAATCTACCACGTCAGACGACGAACTGTGGATAGGCGACTCCTGTACCATCGAGACGTCATGGCACAAGGCGGAGCAGAGCTCCTTCGGTTCAGTAGGGCTGTGTCCGAACGGGACCGAACTGATAGGGTGAAGCAGGAGAACCAGTTTTGGTGGCTTCAATTGGCACTTGATAGTGGGTAGTCGGGATGGGGTTTTAAGCCTTGGCTTTAACTGTAGGTCCCCTGACAACTTCACTCCCACAAAGGAATGGTTGAAAGTTGCAAGCCACTAGTCCCTGGTTCTCAAAGGACTGTCCACCTTATTTAGATAACTGCATTTCTTTTCAACAGCCAACAAAAGGTAATCCAATATGAGAGCTATGAACAATCAAAATCATCTTATTTGTTTATCAAATAGTTTAAAAAAAAAATTTTAAATCCAACAAAAATAAGAAACTTTCAGTTCAGTCTTTTAATATCATTATAAACGCAGTAAGACCCACACGACAGATTTGTTTAAAAGTCCTTTGTGGAAATATTTTATATTCGTTCAAACAAAACTTGAGTAAATCTCACATATTTGACAGGTGATCCTATAAAAAGCTTTCTTTGGAAATATAAAAAAATTACTTAGAAGGCGCAACATTCCGTTCAGAACTGGGGCGTAGTGACTTAAAACTCTCAACCATTCATGTGTGCGAGTAATGTTAGCAGGAATGGAGGGGACCTATACAGTTTTAAACCGAATCCAAACGGCTGATTTGAGAATGCACTTTTCATGACAAGAATTATTCTTCAAGAATTCGTCAATTCCTGCAAAAGGTATTACCCGTGGAAAAAAAACTTTAGATGGCACATGCGGGGATCGAGCCCAAGCCTCTAGCATGACAGCCCAACGCACGAACCATCATGCCACGGGTACTACTTTTTCTTGGATATACATATGTATACGTTCGATAAAACTATAACTGAAACTTTTACTTTGCTTACACATGTCAAGGTTTTCAGTTACCATATTCTTGTCAAACAATTATGTCTTAATAACCCTGTCTTGGAAAATACTTTTCAGTTTATCCTTAAGCTTAACTTGAAACCTACTGCAAAGAAGTGCAGAGCTTTTTTCAGCTTGACATCAAGAATGTGAAATGCCTTTACCCGACTGTGTTTTTCCTTTCCATTTTGATAATCAAAACTTTAAGACCAATGTGCAAAAGTATCTCTTGTCCCAAAATATTGAAGGTAAAATACAGTGCAAGCGTTATAGAAATATTAACAAGGTTTTATCTGTGTATATATTTTGCACTGTAAATATTTTGGGGAAATTTTTACTCCGTTTTTACCAATGAAATCCTTTTGAGCACATCAAAGATGGCTGAGCAAACAAACCTGCATATTTCATTGCCCAAGCTGGTAAGTCCTTCGTAAGGTTCTGATTATGTACTAATTTATTAAACAATAATGATTCAATTATCGAAAACTACAAATAAATAAAAATTATAAGCCTGTTCAATACTTTTTTATGTGTATTTCCTAATGTAACTATATTGAATTTCAAGTATATTTATTTAACTAAATTTTTGATTATCATATAACCAAAAACTTACTGCGCTTGACCTTTTTCAAAAGAATTACAAACTGATTCGAGTTTCCTTTTAAAGACCCACCCACTTCTGTAGAAAAATAAATTAGTCTTAGTGTCTTAAGTTGACAAAAGATCTTAAACACAAAAGAATTTCTAAACAGGAAACATTAAACCATATCATGTGAGTTAAGTCTACATCTGATTTGTTGCAGATGCACCTTATTCGTCAGTACAATAAAAGTTTGGCGCCTTAATGCATATTTTTCAATGACAATATAATTACCACCCTCATTAGACCATAACGAAGTAGTAGTAAAAAAAAACTGACAAAATAGGTACGTAGAAATATCAAGCAGCAAAAATTCCAAAAAACAATCACACCCACAATTTTTCAACCACGTGACGATCGGGTGCGCACACCGCACAAAACCATCAAAAACTCTTTTCCACAAAGTCGACGACGACGATGATGAAGGTACACACCAAACTTCCGGTTCCAAAGTGTACACGCATACACACAATGAGTGAGTGATATTTACAAAAATATATAGGTTGGATATTTCCGGTCTTCAGAAAGAAGAAGTGTAAATTGTTTCTACCAACCAACTTCCCATCTCCCGTATCTACTCTCTTCCCCCCCCCCCCACTTTTCTCGCACAATAAAAATGCACTGATGGTGGACGGATGGATGGATGGATGGTGAATAAGGCACCACACCATCTAAAAGGGTATAGAGTGAAGTCTTCCACCCATCGGAGCACTTCAAAAACGGCTGCTTTGACTGATTTTCAATGTGCTCATCATCCGATAGAGTGGTTTTCTTAACAAGTGAACCAAAGCAAAATCACGGGGAAGGGCTAAACAAAGATATTTTCTAATACCGATACCTAGTATACCCTTCCAGTTGAAATCATCTAGGTATGCCGGTTTGGGCTACCCACTCCTGGAGTGTAATCATAGTCATCATCATAGTCGTTGTCGTTGTCGTCGTCATCGTCATCGTCATCATCAAAATCACATCCCTAACCCTTTTTGCTTCCTCATTTAGATTTTAGCATCTCTTTTGGCGAAAAGTATTGTGTGTCCATCTCAAAAACTTCACCCCCACCTCAACTGCTTTTCTCATCTGTTTTCGCTCTCTCTCTCACTCTCTTTCTCTCTTCCACCCTCGTTCCCTCAATCTTTCTTGATGTGCATAAAGGGGGGGGGATGAGTCAAGGCAAACCAAAACAACAAGACCAAAGCTCCAGAAGCTGAACCAGAACCCTTTACCCAAAAGCAAGAACCCAATGTTGAGCACCCAAAAATCTCCTCACTACTGGCCTGTTTCACGGATGAACTGTCACATCCACATTCCCGTGTCATGCTCATTGGACATCGCTGCGCGTCGCAACAGTTAGAGGTGTGCGCAAAAACCAGGCACAAACTCTTCTTGGCTCTTCCATATAGTTCTCGGTTGTCGTATACTCGGATGAAATTTTATTTTTCGGGGGTTGAAAACGGACACAGACGGGAAAACGGAAAACGTTCGTACCGTTGTCGTATTAGTCTCGTATCGTTGCTGCTAGCTTCTAACTTTTCCTATACACCTCGAGGTTTTCGTTTTTGATCGAGTGCAGAGGTTGTGTCATTCGCAGTTTGTCGTTCGTTGAACTCAAACCAGCCTCTGCTGGTGGTTTTTCGCCTTCATATCTAAAATCTACATATTTTGTTTTTGTTTCAAAAACTCTATTCGGAATTCATAATAATTTGAAAACTGGAGTATCGGATATTGATACAGAAATATTTTCTATCACAATCAGTTGTATCGCGATGTGTGTCGGGAGAGTTAGTCGTGTGCCTAACCTGGTCTGGCTTGGGTTGGTCTGTGCTGTTCTGTGTTTGGAAATACAAATACTCCTTGGTCGTTGTCGTTTTTGGTTTTCGTCATCTTCATCGTCGTCATCCGTGTTGCTCTGTGCTCTGTGGTGCTGATGGAAAAGTAATTTCCGGAACAAAACGACAACGACAACGGATTCCAATATCTAACACTCCTACTTACCTTTTTCGTTCAACATCAACAAGCACAAATAAACAACAACAACTACAAAGTACTACAGCCAGAATTCTGAATTCTATTCTGACTCTAACTCTGAGCTGTAAAGCTGTTAGCTGTTTTACTTCGTTCGTAAGCGTTTGGTGGAAAAATGTAATTTTTTGTCGATTTATAAAACGGTGATTAGATAATAACGCTTATTCGCAGATAATTTGATTTCGTGATGTTATTTTACTTCGAGGCGAATAAATATTTTCTTTTTTTTTTTCTTTCATATAAATTTTCTATTTTACCGGGTGTTGTACAGTGAGTAGTAACTTGTTAGGAAAATATACACCCTTGGATATTTTTTTACCTCTTAAAATCAAAACTAATTGTGTTACGTGCATAATGAACTTTAAGGGTTACTTTAAAAGAAGAGAAGAACAAGCGGTACCTGATGTGATGAAAGAGGGAATGAAGGTGTTCTATACGTCTATGCCTTTTCATTGGGGGTTGTTTATCGTGTATTTAATTGGAATGGAGGGTGTTGATGTGTTTTTTATTGTATTCGTCTTTTGTGTTACTTCTGGTTCGACGATAAAGTGCGGTTTTGAGAAAGATAACAAAATGCTGTTCTTAACACAGAAAAAAGGCGTAAACAGAGGTGAGTTTTTTCCTTTAAAAATTTTAATTACAAAAATATGGCAGATTGCTCTTAAATTCTTATCTTAAACCAATCTACGCACATTTTTCAGTTAAAAAATCAAAAGACTATAATAAATGTCATTATATCCGCCTTTATCTATGCTTTGATACCTTTTAACCCTCTTTTTTGTGTATAGAATGATACGAGTTGGGCGTTATATGTATATTTTTCATCATCACTCATATTGTTCGTTCCATATGGTTCGAATGTTTCGCACTGTTGAACTAATTGTTTTGGGAACAAATAACTAGGAACTTGCGGAAATAGTGGTCTGTTTGTCATTTGGTCAAGGTTCAGTTATTAAATCGGATGTTCAGGAGTTTTTTTTGTATAGGTTTTTTGAGAAATGTACATTTATACTAGAACCATACATTCATGTGTATGTTTGAAAACTAGAGATAGGTAAAACATTGGTTAAATGAACTTTTGATTTCATGAATTTAATTCGTTTGTTTCTATTCGAGTACGTGCCGATGATGAATTTTAAATTGATGTCGTTTCAATAGAACTACAATTTTTTGTTAAAGAGTCTATGATAGTGGATTTCAGCAAAAAAAAAACTTCAGTCTAGAAACTTCTAGAAATTACAAACTTTAACAAAATTTGCAATTTAACAACTCAATATTTGATTTTGAGTTTCAGAATTAGACTTGGGGTGTCCTTAACATAAAACATATTGAAACTTTTAACACATAAACTGAAATCTAGAGGTCCGATAGAGTTTTCGCCTATTAATATAGGTTTTAGTGTGGACGCATCAATCAATGTAACGTCTTAACAAAAAAAACATCCATTGCATGAAATTTGAAACAATGCTTTTTTTCTGTAATCTGTTGCATTTAAATTTGTTTGTATTAAAATCGACTCAGCTGATTTTAGTTAAATTTTGTACTTGTTACTTTAAAAATTATTGGTAAGAAAACAGTGTTTCAGACTTATGTCAAAATTCATTCAAGATTCTATGTTAGTTTTATTAGAATACTTCTAGAAATAAAAAATTATCGTTAAACAATTGAACTCTGGGGACTACAATAATCTCAATTTGATCGTAAATTTTGGCCTTAACAAAATTCAAAAACCATTCTTTTTTGTCAGCGAAAAACAAACATTTTTGACTCCTTCTTCTTATTGTTCAAAACTCAATAAAAAATCTACTAAGAATTTTGTATTGAAAATAATAAATATGAATCATTGAAATACTTGTGAATTTATCTCAAAACGACTATTTTTAACAAAAATACAAGTTTTCAAACCCACAAAACTACAAACGTTTAATTTGCTTCTTTTTAAATGTCACTTTAAAATTTTTAAAAGCCTAAGAAAATAAGCAGAAAAAGTCTCAATAGAAGTCAATATATACTCATTTTCTTAAATTTTTTTTTGCTGGATTATTGGTTCTCTTTTCTCTTTTCCCAATTTTGAAAAATTGTCTGTAAATTTGGTAAAATAAGTTCGTTTAAAATTATAAGAAAATTAAATTTAAAGCATTCAAACATTCCTCTTTAAAAATACTGGTAGGAATAGACTGAACCTTTATGTTTATGACAAATTCAGAAATTTCAGAAACACTTTTTTATTTTTGTTGATTTGTGAATACCTCGCAGAGACCGGAACCCGTGGAGGTGGCACAAGTAGGGTTTAATCCTGATCTGGCACCGCCAGAAAATATAATCTCATTTCTCTAGTGAAATAATTAAAAAACTGAGTTCTTTTTTGAGTTATTCTCACTAAAAGCTAATAATTGGTCAGTGTTTCTATTAGCCCGTTTTTTTGCTCGGTAAATTCACTAGAATTTTCGGTATATCAAATATGATTTAAAATTGATTTTCGACTCTAATATATTTAAAAAAAAATAAGACATTGGCTTAAAACCAATTCCAAATTTCAGTTCAAAGTTTTTTGTCTATTTGTTTAAAGAGAGTTTAGGCTCTCATAATGAAAGTAAAAAATACCAATTAATGACATAAAACAAAAATTGTTATTATATTAAATCAAATAATGAAATTAACCATCAAAATCTAAAGTGTTTGGTAATGAATTACAGCAATACTTTTGTCTGCATATAAACTAGTTGAAAAAATCAAATCACGAATAGGTCGCAATTTGACAAATTTACAGCTTGTTTAAGAAAGGATACAAGAACTCATAAAAATCCTATGAACAAATCAAAAAGGGATCGAAACCTAAATGTTTTGTTAATTTAGGTTTCTCGACCTTAACTGACCACAGGAACCCATGAGTATTTTTCGTCTATTGTACTGACCGTGGGACACTATTGAATGAGTAATGTTAAACTTAAATATTTGAACATCGTCAATATGCCAAATACAATATTGCTCGTCTTAGTCATACATACATATAATACATTTGAAGAATGACAACCCTTCCCTTGTATGACTTATGAGAGGGTAAGTCCAAGGGTGCAATGCATGAATGCGCTCTTAACATACCTAAACTAAATAATAGAAATTATATTCACAAAGCGGGTCAATAGACCATGACAATGTGTGAACTCATGAATGACTAAGTGGTGTGCATCGATTTGTGTGTATATTGTAAGGTACTTACAATACATTCATATACATTACATTTACATAGATAGATGAATGTTATTCGCCATAATGCCTATCCATTAAGAAGTGCCAAGTGTAAGCACAATAATTATATTAACAATTTATTCTTTTATTGAGTACCTACCTACCTACCTATGAAGTAAATATGTACATGTTTGCGGTTTTTAATGATAATTATTGAATGATTAATTAAGATGAAATCAAGTTTTTATTGTTTTTGTTCATTATTTTATTAACTTAAGAGTGCAACAACAATCTTAGAGCAGCCTTTTGGGTGCTAAAAACTTTAAGAGCATACCTGTTTATTGTTTGAGTTTTTAAATATAAAAAATTGGAATTTTGTGAAGTCTCGTTTTATGGATGATGTTTATCTACGTTTCACCGATTGTTTTTCACTTAAAAAAAACTAACGAATTAAAGTTAAGAATAAAATTTTAAAAAGACGATTTCCGTCAAAATTCAAAATATCAGTTTGAAAAAAAAAACAAAAGAAATTCAAATTTCTTGATAAAAATTGCATTTCAACATTTGCATTGGTATTCTTCTTCATTCTGAAATACACAATTTCGACATAATGAACGCAGAAATATCGGTACGTTGTTTTTCTACGAATCTAAAAAAGTTTACAATTTAAGTTTAAAATATCCCTCAACATTAATTGAATGGGGAGAATTGAAGAATAAATAGTGTTCCAGCTTCCAAAAATTCTTTGATACTGTCAAGTGTCGTATGTCATTTTTTGGAAGCTTCTTATAAGTATTTGTATTCATAATTTATATAATATTAGTATATTATGATCAAAACATACGATTTCTCCGAAATTCTCAAAAAAGTGATCCAACTTTAACTCTTTGTAGTATATGCAATATCAAACTTAATAACACTTTAAAAAACTTATCAAAAAATGACTGCTTACCTTTGATTAGAACACAATTTTTTTTGTGTCTAATTGTAAGATTGTGGAACAAGTAAGCTGTGAATTTGAATTAAAATTTGTTTTAAATTATTCTTTGCACATCTATATTGTTGTTTATTATAAGCTCAAAGATAATTATGGTTATTTTGTACAATTTGGAGAAACGAGCTATGACATTGATAAGAATTTGCGAGCACAGAAGAGACCCTCTTAGGTATTTAGTTAAATTGTAAAGTATATTTTTTAAATATTACACCTGAAGTTTAATTAGTTTTTAATTATGATCAGTAGCGGATGATGTGATCAGTACCATGCGTTCTTGTTCTTTGCACATCCTTCAAATAGTTCTTAAGGAGCGTGTGTTGAGAATCAAAAAGAAAAGTCGTATACAAATTAAGAACAAATTTATGAAAAATTTCAACTTTGTTCTAACATCTAAGGCACAATTATCAAATTGTCTACTCGCATGTCAAACCAAAGTTCAAAAACTTTCCAAAGAAACGAATTTATTCTCGGCTCAAGGAGAAGTTTTTATGGAAATTTCAGAAGCTCATGGAGTAAAAATTGGGTGCAGCTTCAAACTCCAACTGGGCCTACTTCAATTTTAAGTTTTTTGAATTCCCTTTGGAAATTATCGTAATCAGTCCAATTTGTCAAACTTAAAATACTCACATTTTTCGACATTTCATGGATAGAGGATCTAAATCTGTGTGTACTTACGTTCGTGCGCCCGTACTTCCGAATGTCCATATACGTTCGGAATGCCTTTTTTCTTCGATTTAATTTTGTCTAACAGATATTAACACCTTGTTTCCTCGTGTGTTTGGAATCGCAATTACTAGATAGTTCACACCCAAATAATAAAACCGGAATAAGCAGCTACTTAGCAAGTATCATTCTTGTTCTTATTGGAGTGATTCTTTGGGTGGTCCATAACATACGTAAGCCTCCGTACACTCTACCTATGATAAGTTGTATATGATTTGTCTTATTGAATACTACTCTTAGATTCTTGGCTGAGTCAACAAACTGAATAGGGTTATCATTGAGTAATATTTTAGAAAAGCAAGATGTGTCTGTAGGGTCTTTTGAAGTGACTAAGCATTTTGACTTAGTAGGATTTAAACAAAGCCCGTTTGATCGAGACCAGAGCAATATCTTATTAACATCTTCAGATCTTCGTTTATCTCCCAAATACCATGGCCATTGGCCGATACTTATTTCGGGTTTTTTGGAACAGGAACAATTTTAACACGTTTCTAAACGGTAGGAAAAACTCCAGTCATGAGTTGTTTATACTTTTAACAACGACAAACGTGAATAGTGTCGAAATTATCAAATAAATAGTTTATTTTTCTAGCAATAGTCCTTAATCCAATAGTCTTACTTGAAGCTTACACAATTTAATTCAAGCAAAACAACAGCTTGGAGTACCCGTGGAGTGATGGTTAGTGCGTGGACTATCATGGAAATTCGTTATTGTCATAGAAAGTGTTTTCTCAAACTATCCGTTCGGACTGGATATACAACTTCCCTTCCATTCCTGACAACATTAGTCACTAGGCCCTAGTTCTCAACGGACTGTTTTGCTGCACCTAATTTTTTTTACAGCATTCATAAATTAAAACTTAAAAGAATTAAAACGTTCAATTATATATTAAAAAAAAAAAGAAGATATTAAAAAAATCATAACTTGTTCATTCAACTTATTAATTTAGACTGTAATTGTAGGCGAAAATTTATCAGTAGTCACTGTTCTTGCAAGCCATACTGTCTTATACTTATATTTTGTCTTCAAGCTAAGTAAATAGAAACCAATTCCATTGCTTTGATTTCAATGGTAATGATCGTATGATCTTCAAGATTACATAAATGTACCGTATTATGCTAAATGTTATAAAAGCTTCTATCAATAGCTGTATGGGTCGATTCTTAAATAAACTGCCATATAGTTAAGATCTCGTGTTTTGTGTTTTATTGATTTTAAAGACTCTGCCACCACATAATTAATTTAAAAATAAAAATTTAATCTAAAGACAAATTCCTTCAAAATTGAAATTTATTTAAGTAAACAAAAAATCAATTGATTTAATGTTCAGTGCATGCATAAAGAAATTTTAGATCATTTAATCCATCAAAGTTTTGACTACAAATCTTTTAATATAAAACAGTTTATGTTTCGAACCAAGCAAGTGTTTTATAGATTTTATCTGATATTTGTTTAAGCTGAAGAATATATCGTAAAATAAAGTTGCGGTGAAGTGTTATTATTTAATAAATACAATTTAATATCCATTTTCAAGAAACATTATTAATTCAAGTCAAATTGTAAGAGATGGCAAAAATGTTGTCGAAAAATTGTTGAATAAAAATTTGAATGCTGTTTTAAATAATTTATACCAAGTACTAAGCTGAAATAATCACTAGATGGTGACTAAGCGACTTTAAAATTCATTCTTATTCATACCATTTTTTTGAATTCTAAAGTTGTAGAGTTGGTACTTAACATTTCCTGCAATAAAATAACCTCCAATTTGGTAAGACGCACTTTTGCTCAAGTAAAAAATTATACATACTTCGTGAACCGAATTGACTCAGTGTTTTAATTGTTTTCGGAACCACATCTTTAACGATTCAATCTTGTTGGAATCTTCCCCAAACAAAAATATTGGCATTTCTGAATTTCCAAGGTTTTGGAAATACCAGCAATAATAGACCAATACACCAATTTCGACAACATAAAAATGTTTATGTTTTGTTTAAAAAATTTAAAACATCTAAAATCTTAGTCTTCGTCAAACTTCAGTGTTTTATAAAACCCCTATTAAGTGTTAAGACAACAATGTCACGAACACTTTTAAAATTCCTACTCCACCTGTGTACATTTTAATAGTAATAAATAATAAAAGGAAAAAAGTATTTTAATTTCCTTTATAGATTGTGATGCCAACCAATAGTTCTTTTACCAACTGTTTTTTTTTTTTTGTGTGTCTACTATAAATTTATTGTAACACCACCAATACGTATAGAATAGATCGAAACAATACAAATACTCATATAGTTGACGAACCTTATCGTTACTTTCGCAATTGAATGTTCATCAGTTATGTTTCTATCTATAGAAAACTCTATCTAAAACTACGAGTGGTTACCTTTTTCGGTATTGAAACAAAACCAACACATTCCATCGAAATACTTAAATGAAATTAATAGAAAACATCGCAAGTGTGTACGAGTAAGGATGGGATGGTGAGGAGCTTCCTCCTATAATAACAACTAAAAAACAACATTCCCAACATCTATTATCATATCTATAGCGGGATTCAAGGAGGAACGTAAAGTTGTAACTAAGGATATGATATACACCTGCACTGCACACATCCTATACATATCCTGAGAGACGACACCTTTCGGAAGTGTCTTCGCTTTGCCATACTATACCCACCAACCAACACCACATCATAACTTTGCACCTCTCGTTCCTCTACGCCAAACTTCATTGTTCAAATACATTTCTATAAAACGGATGAAATGCTTTTCCTACCGTCGTCATCATCAGAGCAGGAGTAGCGAGTACGATTATACGAGTACCGCATTGGGAACTGCCTCACTGTTTCAGAAGCACTCCTCGAAAGCAAGACACCTCCACCACTTTAGTATATCTGATTGTTTATTCGGCTGTCATCGCGCGAGCATTTTGTTCTCAAAATAATACAACGCTTCGTTATCCTTGCCACACTCATATCTATGTTAGTACCTTACCTACCTATGTTATATATCTATGTAGGTAGTCCTCTTATGAAATATCCTTGATATCGATAACAAAAACAATAAATTCCTCCTTGCACTTCCTTGATAGACAGACAGGACAGGCATGAGTGTAAGAATGAGCTGATGGAATTGGTAACAAGGATAGAGAGGGTAGGGTGGTGGTAGGGACTTCCACCTACATCAGCGATCAAGACATATGGTATGGTGCGCCTGATGCCAGTCCACCATTATAGCTACGCTCTATACATATGGTGAGTGTTCAGTTTGAATTTAATTCAAACTTTAAGTGAATTAACCGTATGACTTATGTCCTTGTTAAATTGAGTCGTCCTTTCGTCAGCTTTCACCTATGCTGAAGTGAATAAGGTGCAGTTTTAAATAAATATCTATACACACGCTTTTGATGATAGTGATGGCTATGGCGATAGCGATGGCGATGGCGCTGGGTGTGTTTTGTATTTTGTGTTTTTGCCAAGAGTCAAAGTCAGTTCAGTTTGGTGCAAGAGCGAGTTATGATGCATTTAAGCCCGCAAATTGGCCTTTTATGAGTTTATATATGTTTATACTGTTGTGTTATACTCAAACCATACAAAGCCATATATGTACGGCATGATGCGGCAAAGACAGAGGTGACGACGTGGTATGCCACAAACTTTAAAGTATCTATTTTCAGGACAACAACTATAAACATATACATACTTATATAAGAGTTTGAGTTCGAGTATGTTTGTGTGTAATAACACAAAGCCATCACTTTGCTGTATAAAATATATGTATGTCCTCATATAGCAGCTCATAACTCAATTGAGTTTGTTGGTTCTATGAAATTATAGTTTCTAATGCAAACATCAACCTATGGATGAGGAGTTATAAGGGCTGTTCAATATCGTCCTTGTTGTTGGTTTTGGTGTTTTTTTTTTTTTGCTGTTTAGAAAAGTTCGGGCTTGCTGGAAAAAGCCTCTCTATCAATTTATAAATGGATGGTATGTTGCTCGAACAATTCACTTAAATTGTTGCGAGGTGAGATTTTAATTCAATTAAAACAATTTTTCCCTGTTTCTGTCGGTTTTTGCTGTTACTGTTGCTGTTGCTGAAAAGCCTTTACCTGTATGTATGTATGTTTATGTGATTCTATAGGATCTATAGGGAGTGCTTGTTTTTTTTTTTTTTATTTCTGTTCAACATTCACTCACTAAAAGGGTGGATGTACTAGTTGTAGAGGTGGGTCTATAGGAATGGTGCTATAGTGACAGAAACACGGTACGGGCGATGGTGGGCTTAGGATGGGTTAAAATGGTTTTTTGGTGAAACCTTGTTTTTAATGCAATTACAAGTGAAGTTATTTTTGGTATCACCACACTAACAGCTCTGCGGTGCGTTGGTTTTAAATTCGATTAGAATGCAGTTTAATTCGATTCCAAAAGAAACATGGCTGTTTTTGGATGGCTTGTTGGTTAGCTGACTGGCAGAGTTAATGGATAAAATATATAGAAACATTGAAATAAGTTTCTTTGACAAGTCAATGTGTTGTTGTGTTTTATAATATTCTCTTTAATTTACAAACAGAATGTTTTATTAACAGACTGAAATTTAAACTTTCAAAGACATTATTAAAATTGGTAATTTAAAATGTTTAATATTAAAAGAAAAACCGAAAATTATAGCTGGTTGTGGGTTTTTGTTATGTTAAATTACTTTAAAACATTTGAACTGCTTTTATTAGTCAAAGACTTAGGGGTATTTTGTGTCAGTGTTTTCTTATTGAACCTGCTGCCAAAACAAGTTCATATGATATTTCAGACCCAGGAAGTCTTTCTCTCTAATCATATTACGGTAGAGAGTCAAGATCATCCAAACTTCAACCAAACCATTGTCTGCCACGATGTCACCTAACATAGGAAGCTAATTCTTCAATGCTTATGTGAGCTAGGTCACCTGCCCAATTAAGGTTTTATAATTCAAGCTTTTAAGAACTCGTACTTTCTAACAACGTTTCCAAGGCTTTATAGTTTGACCCAATGAAGTTAACTATTAATGATTTTCATATTGTGGTTCTAATAATTGAATTTATAACAGGATTAACCTCAGGTCAAAAAAGACTTTATAAATAATAAAAAAAGGTACGGATAAAATATTTCCGACTATGAAAGTTTTCGTATAAGATATGTGCATCATTTTTATCAGTGGTTTGTTTCAAAAATTTCCTAAGATATGCTTTTGATTTGGAGATGAGATGCAACGAACACTGATAACTTCCAATTTGTGTCAGTATTTCGATATTTCTGAAAGTGTTGCAAAACACTATTAACAATATTTTTTGTAACATAAACAAATTTTGAAGTCAATATCTTTCCTCATTAATAAGATCCTTGAGTTGAAAGCCATGTTTTGTCATCTATTAACTGTTTTTGTAGCTTTCAAATATTTTGCTTATGATAAAATGTGTTTGTTTTGGTGACCGAGATATTTTAGCTGAAATCCAATTTTTAGTAACATTTTTTTAAACTTTCTATACCTCACTAAGAAAGTAGTTACCAATTTTTCATTTTAATAAATAAATTTAAAAAGCATTGCTTAGATTTTTAAACGATTAAGGGCCATTTAAAACCATTTTCAGCAATTTAATAAGCTTGAAATTGCCTATTTTTAACGATTTTAACATCTTACTATCTCTTAACAATTTGCTAAATTTAAAATCACGGAATGGCTACTTTAACTTTTACCAATTTGCGAAATTCTTATGACATTTGTACAATTTCCTAGTTAGCAAAACAAAAAGAAAGGTTTAAAACTTTCGGCTTCCTTAATAATAAATTAAAACCTTAATAATAGGTTGTTTAAAATTGTGCGCCAAATCTAAGAGATATGTCAAAACTAGCCAAAAATAAATTTCTACCAACTTTAAGGAGAATTTTGTTAAGGTTTTTATTTTGTTTAAAAAAGCTGTTACTAAGAATTTTCCAACCACTTTACAAGCTATTTCAAACGTCATTCTTCGTTGAATAAAATTATTCTGGAGGCAATATTATTTTTTATTTTTTTTTTAATTTATTAAACAACTGTTAGTTGATGTTTGTTTGTATCCATATTGGTGATACATTGATGCACATTGGACATAAGAATTTGAATATTAAAATAGTAGGAAAAAATTGAGTTAGCTAAAGCATTCCACATTCTTGATGTGCGGTTAAATAAAAATTCTCTATACTTGACAGCTCGTTCGAAATAAAGCTCAAAAGTACAAGGATAAGCATTCTTGCGAGTACTAATATTACGTTTAACTTTTTTGAGAGGGGAAATGCGACTGGTGTAGTACCCATGGCATGATGGTTAATGCAATGAACTGTCATGCGAGAGGTATTGGGTTCGATCCCTTCACGGGTACTGCCTCTTGCAAGGAATTGACAAATTCTCCATGAGTAATTCTTGTTATTTGCTGTTCGGATTCGTCTTAAATCTGTAGGTCCCTTCCATCCCTGACAATAGTACTCGCACACAGGAATGGTTGAGAATTGTCAGTCACTAGGCCCTAGTTCTCAAACGAACTGTTGCACCACCCAATTTATTATTTAAATGCGACTGACTAATTTGACAAACCGTTATGTAAATATTGGTAAAACAGTGAAATGCATGAAACGTTGAGACTGGGTTTGACTGATAAAATGTTTCGGTAATAGTTCTGTCGCCTTTTATTTACAAAGTCCTTTTTGGATCCTATCCAAAACTTAAACTTGATTTAAAATCGATCTCTCTGCTGGCTGACTCAAAACGAGACTCTTATGAACGCGTACTTGCACACGTTCACAAACACATCTTCCTTATAACCTTTGGCTTAGGTTCAAGAGACTTTGAAATGTCAAGAAATATCAAAGTTTTCAATTCGATAAATAATACCGACCACAATGACTTCCACACTTAATAAAAGAGAGTCTTAAAATTAGCCTTTAAAATATTAAATTTCGAAAGAATTTGGTAAAAGTGGAGAAATATTGAACTTTTTTTGATTTTCACGGCTATACAAAAGTCAACAAACAAAACTATAATAACCCAGAAAAGTTAAACATTTTCTAGCTTTTTGTTTAACAAAACAAATTAACTCTGTAATGCTCAAATTTAAAATTATATCTGTGTCATTTTTTATATACTAAACTATTTTTAGTCGCTTTTAAACAAGAAATTGTCCACACCAAAAAATTATTATTTATATAGTTTATCACAATATTAAAAAAAAATAAAAGAAAACTTAACTCTTACCACTGCTCATCTTTATGTTTCGGAAACTTTTAAGAAGTATGTAAAAGGGATAAATGAAGCTCTCTAATAAAATTCGGATTTTCTGTGGTATTTATTTTAAATGTATCTATCATTTTCAAATTCAATACTGTTTCATTAAAGCCCAGTAAATTAAAGTGTATTTCGGTGGAGGGATGATGATTTTCACTAAAACATCTCAAATTTGAAAGAGAACTTGAAATTTAAGGAGACAAACATTTCATCAATTTTTGTATGAGTTAAATTTTTAAGCCGTATTTTCCCATTTAATCATACAAAAAAAGAGGCTGGGATGCGACCCACACTGATAACTTCCCATCCCGTCTGTCGATTTGTCTTGCTTAAAAGTTTGTCTATATGTACTCGTATTAATTTTTACCAAATTTGCGTACTATTTTGTGTAGATTTTATTTTTTATGAAAAAAACGGACTGTTGGATTTTTATATAAAAATTACTGAATATCGAAAACAATATTTTCTGTGAAATAAAATAAATTTCAAGACAATATTTTTAAGTTTTGAAAAGCTATTTGAGTCGAAAGTAAATTTTTACGAAGTTTTAGTATTGTTTTTTTTTTTTTTTGAGTTTTATTTTTTGTAACAAAAACTGTCAATTCGATTTTTTTTAAATTTTACCAACAATATTTCTTATGAGATGAAATTACTTTAAAGCCAATACTTATAATTTTTAAAGAGATATTTGAGTCAAAAATCAATTTTTACCAACTTTTATACATTTTTTTTAGGTTTTTATTTTTTGTAAAAAAAATGTCAATTCGATTTTTCAAACTTTAATTGAATGTTGACAGCAAGATTTTTTGAAAGACAAAAGTAAATTAAAGCCAATATCTCAAAGTTTTGAAAAGATATTTGAGTCGAAAATCAATTTTTACCAACTTTTATACATTTTTTTTTAGGTTTTTATTTTTTGTAAAAAAAACTGTCAATTTGATTTTTTGCAAACTTTAACTGAATGTTGACAACAATATTTTTTGAAAGATAAAAGTAAATAAAAGCCAATATCTCTAAGTTTTGAAAAGATATTTGAGTCGAAAATCAATTTTTACCAACTTTTATAATTTTTTTTTAGGTTTTTATTTTTTGTAAAAAAACTGTCAATTCGATTTTTTTCAAACTTTAACTGAATGTTGACAACAATATTTTTTGAAAGATAAAAGTAAATAAAAGCCCATATCTCTAAGTTTTGAAAAGATATTTGAGTCGAAAATCAATTTTTACCAACTTTTATAATTTTTTTTTAGGTTTTTATTTTTTGTAAAAAAACTGTCAATTCGATTTTTTTCAAACTTTAACTGAATGTTGACAACAATATTTTTTGAAAGATTAAAGTATTTTAAAGCCAATATCTCTAAGTTTTGAAAAGATATTTGAGTCGAAAATCAATTTTTACCAACTTTTATAATTTTTTTTTTAGGTTTTTATTTTTTGTAAAAAAAACTGTCAATTTGATTGTTTTCAAACTTTGATTGTATGTTGACAACAAGATTTTTTGAAAGATAAAAGTAAATTAAAGCCAATATCTCAAAGTTTTGAAAAGATATTCGAGTCGAAAATCAATTTTTACCAACTTTTATAAATTTTTTTTTAGGTTTTTATTTTTTGTAAAAAAAACTGTCAATTCGATTTTTCTCAAAATTTTTCAGAATATTGAAAACAATATTTCTTATAAGATAAAATAAGTTTGAAGCCTAAATTTAATGATTTTGAAAAGATATTTGAATCGATATTCAATTTTTACGAACTTTGAGTAATGTTTTTTTTAGATTTTATTTTTTATAAAAAAAACTGTCAATTCGATTTTTCTCAAAATTTTATCAGATGCCAAAAACATTATTCTTCGTTGCACAAAATTGTTTTAGAGATAAAATCATATTTCAGTCGTAAAATTTTGGAGGTGACAAATTTTTTTTTCAGTTTTATTGATTTAAAAAAAAACCGTTATATTGATTTTTTTCAAAAAATATAGCTGTTTGGTATCACGTTACAGTCTATTATATAAAATTTAATTCAATTCTCTAGCATTTTTGGTTCGTAAGATATTTAGGGTTAACCAAAATTTTCACCTTTTTTTCAAACTGCTATGGTAAACAAACCACCCACGCAATTTTCTTGAGAGCTCTTTCTGCATCTTTCTGCCTTATTATCTGTATAACAAAATTTATTTGAAGTCGATATCTCTTCTGGTTCTTGAGCTATGGACGACGAAAAAAACGTCGCGAACGTACGGACGTACGGACGTACGGACGTACAAACGTACGTACACACGCACGCACAGACATCTTTCTAAAAATCTTTTATTTCGACTCTAGGGACCTTGAAACGTCGAGAAATGTCAAAATTTTCAATTTGACAAATCGGACCCATTACAATAACTTCCTATGGGAAGTTAAAAAAATATGTTATCTGCTGAAAGAAGGCTTTATCTTCAATTTAGTTGAAATATATCAGTTTCTTTTAAGTTCAATTCTTTTAATTTTATATTCAATAACGAAGTTATACATAAGTCATTAGCGAAAGCAGAATCATTTTTCGAAAGAAAAAAATCAGACTTTATTTCAATATTTTGAATTTACTTTTTCAGAAAAATAGCCTTAAAGCTTAATTTGAAAAGAATCACAAACTTGGTATCAATATAATTTTAAAATGATTCCCTCTCATGGGTAGGTTCATCGTATTCCCTGAATAAAGCAATAATAAACTTAGTATTTAATTTGCCTCCAAAGACGAATTTTAAAATACACCACATAAATCTTAATCCCAAAGGTCTTATCCCATAGACTGGCAAATAAAAATCTTCATTCCTTTTTTGGCCACAAATAACGAACGAAAGAAAAAAATTCCAACCCTTCTTCATATAAAACCGTCAGTCGTCCAATTGAATTAAATACCATCTCTTCCTTTTTCGTGTCCTTTCCTTGTCTCAGCAAAATTTACAAAAAAAAAAAACAAAAACAAACAAACAAAAACTTACAAACATTTAAAGAGACAAAATAAAACCACTTCCTGTTATTGTTGTTGTTGTTTTTGGTCGGTTTCTCATGACTTTGGCTCACCTCCTGTTAGTCCTGTGTTTTATATAGCTCGCGATGAATTACGTTTTCGATGAATTAACTTTGATCAAATGAGACAGTATTTCGCTACTTTATCCTTTTATCCTGAGTAAATTCATTTGCTCACCTGTGATGGCTTGGCTACTACGTGTATAGCTTCACTACCTATAGACTTGGACTGGCTTTCGTGTAGAAATATAGAAGATTCTATTGTAGGTGTGTTTTATTTATTATACTCTTCTATAAGTTCGTTTTTGTCCTTTCTTTGTGTGTGTGTGTGTTTTTTTTTAACACTACTCCTTCTGTTGGTTAAGGATCGGAACCTCAAACCAAACTAGAGTGGAACTAGAGAAGACATTTCCTTTTTGAGTTTGTTTTGTATTTTTTTTTGTTAAGTGTTTTTATCTCTTAAATTGAAAACAAGCTGAAAAAGTTAGTGAAGTCACATTCAAAGAGTCACCCATCCGGTTTGGATCCTTTTTATATAGAGAACTTATAGTCAAAGGATTCTAATTTTCCAATTTCAAAAGGACACAAACATACACATATTCAAGAAGAGATATAGGTCCGTAGGTACAGAGAAGCGATGCATACAATAACAAACTGTAAGCTTTTTTCAAGAGCATCAGCTTCAGCATCAGAAGCAGTGGCATAAAGTTCAAAACAAATTCAGGATAATAGTTGTTTCGTCCTTGGTTCCTTGGTTACTTGTACTTGTACTTGTAAGAGTATGTCTCAGCTTTTTACAACAAACTTCCTCTTTGGTTATAGTTTTCTAAAATAGCCAACGGTTAAATTGACAAGGACATTTTGATGGTGGAATATGGCAAGTAGTAGGTATAGCATTTAGGACACTATACGACAAGCAGCATTGCCCATTCAAAAGTCGAAACTTTGACAATTCTTTTCGTGTGGTGGCAGTGACAAGTTGGCGGTGGATGGCGACCGGCGTGGTACGACTGCAGAACGAGCAGCCAACGGAAGGGATACAGGCATGATGATGATAGTCTCGAAGTAAATGACGGAAATATCATCATGTGCAAACACAAAGAACCGGAAGCTCATGTGCAATTTCCACTCCACTCGTACTCACTCCCCAAAAACCCAACCAAAGCCCCAAACCCAACAAACCTTATTCTACTCTCTTTTCTAAAATCGGTATTGGTCTCTATATATGCAACATAGCATAGGTAGGTTAGGTAGTATAGGATTCGAGTATGGTTATAGTTATGTATGGGTTTTGTCTGCAGTATGTCCTGTGCAGGCAGGATGCAAGAACGAAGCGAGGTGAGATGCCAACCAAATTAATTGTGGCTTACATGTTGAAGACAAATATTAACTTTTGGTTTTAGTGCGGTTTTAATTTTATGGGAATTGTACATAAATTATTTTTGTTTGTATCAGTGTTTTGGTCTAAGTAGATATGTGTTTGTTTTTATATCCACATATGCATATATTTAAATATGTATTATGTTGTTTTTTGGGGGGCGTTGTTCATTGGATATGGGTGGGTGTTTAAGTTTGTTTATGGAAATCAACTATTTTAGTGTGTTCATAGTGCTGGTGGTTATTTTGTGGTACCCTGTATAGATATGCAGTTACACACAGTGAATTATTATGTTTGAGCTTCATATTCAAATACTCTATACGAGTTTGTAGTTGTAATGTATTAAAAGATAGTTAGAATAAAGTAAAGTAATGGGTGGAGGCAATTTCATTCCGGTATAGTGCTGATGACGGCTTTGATTCTCATATAATATTTGGTGTTAGCGTAGCGAATAGGCGTGGACGCGAACGACTAAATAGACACTATTGTGTAATTAATTAAAGCCCGTTTTTTATGAAGCTGAAGAAAATACAAAAATAGAACCCGACCATAAAATGAGCACATTGTGTACCTATATTATGGTAAAACAGGTGAAATTTTAATGGTATTGTTCTAGCTTGGTCTGAATCTGATGTAAAGTTGATATAATGATACCTTCGTAGGTTATTTATAGTCTTGTTATTTTTGTTTTGTGTTGTTTTCATAATTTATAATTCCTTTTCCTGGGTTTATTACTTTATTTTTAATTATGTTTATGTGAACATCCTTGTGATTATACGTTCTTAATTGAGGAAAGATATTTATTGAGATAGCAGTGGTAAGAAATTTCTTTTAAAAAAATCATATTTCATTTAAATACCGTACAAACATAAATCACAAAAGTTGTATGATCCATATTTTTGTAGAAAGTACTTTATGACACAAATATAATAAATGGGAACAATAGATTTCAAACAACCTCTAAAACAAACAAAATTTAATTTGCTCAACTCTTAGAGTTTATGACAATTAATAAATTTGTGAACTTAAATTTGTAAAATAAATAAAAAAAAGGACTTTTGTATCTGCCTTAAAGTATAAAAGAATGATTACTTATGAGGCCTTATTTTTAAAGCTTCAATGTTTTATTTTCCTTGCAAGTCATGTGTAAATAATAAATACAGGAATATCCATTTTATGGTTTCAAAAGTAAATGTAAATAAAACACATATTAAATATTTTCTTTTTCGTGATAATTCTTTTTTATTATAGAGTTTTAACGTTGACATTTGAAACATTGCTTCATTTAAATGACCACCACGTGAATTGTTGCAAACATCGATTCCTTTGAAGAATCCTACAGTCGGTGAGTTGAGAACCCTCAATAACTGCTATTACTTTGTCTTTGTTCTACTATTCAAAATAAAGATAATTTTAAAAGTCAAAAAGAGGCTGGGCTGCGACCCACACTGATAGCTTCACATCCCGTCTGTCTTGCTTAAAAGTTTGTAAGTTTTCGTGTTGTTATCAGTATAATTGTTCTTAAAAATATCAAAATTACCAACAATATGTTGCATATGATGAAATAGTTTGACTTCAGAGTCTATTTTTGCTAACGAGATTTTTATTCTAAACCCAATTTCTACCAATTTTAGAAACATTTCTTAATAAATCTTATTTCTTATATAAACAAACATAAATTAGATGAATGAATGAATGTTGGATTCTTATACAAATAAAATGCACGACTGAGTCGCACGAACTTGCTACTGTATGCAAAGATTCTGCTTAAAAAATTACCTATAGAAGATTTAAAAATATACCTGTAACATAAGTTTGTCTTCAAAGATACATAAATGCAAATTGATTTGTCAAAAGACGTGTGATTCATCCCAAGACACTACTCATCCTAGGACAACTAATCCCGGAAAAGAAAAATACTTGTAAGCATACTTAACGTTCAAAGCTTTTTCCTTTGGATAGCTTAATTTTAGTTTAATATTAGAAGAACCAGGATGGAAGGTAAATTTTCAGAAGATAAAAAGAGAAAGAACATTTATATTAAAATTGTAAAGCGATCGCCTATTGGTTTTGTAGTTGGGTAGGTGTCTAAATAGGATAAAGAAAAGTTCATTGGCGTTCTCGGCTTAATGCAGATAGATAGATAAAGACTATTTATGATGATAATGAAAGAATGTTATTCGTAGGTAAAAGGTACTTACTACAATGCAATCATATTCCTTCCTTCCTGCAAGTTTAAAGCACAAACATGGGGTTATTACGTTCAGTTTAATGTTTCGTTGAAATTAAAAAAAAAAACAAGCATACGAACAGGTACAAGAAATTGCTATTCATGTGTTGTTTAGAGTCAGGCTCTTGTACGTTTTGGATTTTAGTTATGAAGTGACACGTAAGCAGTAGTTGTAGAAAAGTCAAGTAAAATATGTGTGAAACAACCTTATTCCTAAATACTTCTTGATAGACACTTTCATATTCATATTCGTTAATCCAATTAAGTGGAGCTACATGAACGGCCATCGTTGGTATTTACAATAGTTATTGTTATAAAAATACATAAATAAGTACTAAATGAATTTATTTGTATAAAAGATAGAAATGTAATTAAAATGTTGTCAAAATAATGCGCTCTTTCGGACTCGTACACAGTTAAAATAATTAAAAAAAAAAAAAAACTATTTTAAGATTCACAATTTTACCTGAAAAATAAGTTTGTCTTCAAAAATGTAAATGAAATTTTATAAATCAAAAGTCCCTTGATTTTTAATTTTTTTTTTGAAAATCTTCAGAGTTTTTTTTTACATTATTTTTATGTATACAATTTTTCATTCAATTTTGTTCTAAAAATATTTTTCATATGCAGTTGTTTAGTGGTAGTAAATATACGTTCTACATTTGAATTTCGTAAAAAATGTTGAGACGTTTTTGAGATATAGAATTTAAAAAAACAATTCAACATTTTTTAAAAATCCAAACATTAAAAATTGCACTATTGATAATCAAATATTGTTAAGGCAATATAAATGCTTATTCAGAAAAAAAATTATTGAAATCAGTTCATAAGTTGCTGAGAAAATTAAAAAAATAAAATAACAGTTCCATGGGCGGCACCTTTCCTGACCAATACAAAACTTTGTTTTCCTTATTTAAGGAAACCAAGTTAAAAAATAAAATTTAAAGAAAATTAAAAAAAATCTATCGATATGTTTTTAAGAAAATTCGAATTTTCGTTTTTTGACCAAAAAACTTGTATGGTTAGTTATGATCTTAAAAAAAAATGAAAAAAACGCCTAACGCGAATCTGCTCAAACCCTTAACTTCCACGTTAAAACTCAATCGACCCAATGGCTTAGGCTGTAGGAGCGTGGACAGACAGACAAAACCGACCGGACGGAATCGCGGGACCCACTTTTTTTGACTTCTCTACCATCGTTATATCATGTTTGATTAAAATCTCCAGTTTGAATTTGCACGAATGCAAAACTTGCCATATACTTCCTATATGTCGCAAGTAAAAATAACTGAATGTCGAAAAAAATATTTTCTGTGAGATAAAATAAGTTTGAAGCCAATATTTATAATTTTTAAAAAGATAATTGAGTCAAAAATCTATTTCTACCAACTTTTAGTAAGTTTTTTTAGTTTTTTTTTTTTTTAAAAACTGTCAATTCGGTTTTTCTCAAAATTTTACTGAAAGTTTTTAGTTTAGTTTTGAAAAGGTCTTTAAGTCAAAAATCAATTTTTATCAACTTTTGATAATTTTTCGAAGGTTTTTATTTCTTGTAAAAAAACTGTCAATTCGATTTTTCTCAAACTTTTTTTCATATGTGGAAAACAATATTTCTTATAAGTAATAATTAGTTTTAAGCCATAATCTCAAATTTTTGAAAAGATACTCGTATTTAAGGAGAAAAACGATTTTTACCAACTTTTAGTAATGTTTTTTTAGATCTTTATTTTTATTAAAAAAAATGTCAATTCGATTTTTCTTAAAATTTAACCAGATGTTGAAAACGTTATTCTCCGTACCACAAAATTATTTTAGAGATAAAATCAGTTTTAAGACATTTTTATCAATTTTTTTGATTTATAAAAAAAACTGTTGATTGGAGTTTATATTCCTAATATAAACTTGTTTGGATCACGCTACAATACATAATATAAAATTTAATTCAAGTCTGTAGCGTTATTGGTTCGTGAGATATTTAGGGTTAACCAACATTTTCACCTTTGTTTCAAATGGCTATAATAAAAAACATCCACTCAATTTTCTTGGGAACCTGTTTTTGCATCTTTCTGCACTATTATCTGTATAACAACATTTTTTTGAAGTCGATATCTCCACTGGTTCTTGATTAATGGACGACGGAAAACGTACCTACACATTCACGATCTTAAAATCTTTTAATTCGACTGTAGGGATATCGAAACGTCGAGAAATGTCAACATTTTCAATTCGATAAATCGGACCGATTACAATAACTTCCTATGATGAGTCAAAATTGTTTCCAAAACCATTTTTTAAAAAAAAAACTTTTCTTTTATTTTAAAACCAAATTTATTTCGTTGTGCTTAAATACCTTTTAAAAATATGTTGTCCTTTAGATAAAAATCACATACAATTTTCATATTTCTAGAAAATAGTTTCAGACAGTCCAACAAAATTACGGGATCCAGTTTTTTATTTCGATTTATTTTCTAAATCACATATAAGAAGTTACTGAAGTCTGTTGAATTCAAAATGATGCTATTTCCCCCCTTTTCAAATTTCCTAAAATTTTTATAAATAAAAAAAAGATCGTGTTTTTACAAAAAATAAAAAAATAAAAAAAAATGCTACTAACGTAAGTTTAAATTATAGGTCGACTAAAATATCCCAAAAAAAAGATATTTGCATCTTTATCTTATAAAATTCAATTAACTTATTGCAGGAGAAGATCCAAGATTTCAAGGACTTTGCACCTTTCAACAAGATCTAAAAACACAATCAATCAGTCCACACCAACAACAACAAAAAAAACAATCAGATGTCATCGAATCTAATAAAATCTTGAATCGACGACGTGATAGTTGGTCCTTGAATTTTTGTGTCCAATTCAGTTGAAAAAAGAAAAGAAAAACTATTAAACAAAAAAATGGCTTGATTTAAAAAAAAAACGTATTTTTAATAGTTGGTGTATTTGACTTGAGTATCTTGAAAAGTAATAAATTAAATTCTAAATTATTCTATATTATATTGTTGTTAAAATAACGTAGTTTCTTAGAAAAATCAAATTAGTGTTTTTTTATAAAAATGAAATCTTTAAGAGAAATGCTAAAAATAAGAGGGAAAAATAAGTACTGAAATGGAACTTGTTGTTAACTTTTGGTTAGTTTCTTATAAAACACCAAGCGACAAATCTACGAAAATAACTAAAATTGAAAGAAAATGATTACCGATTTAATTGTCTTGAGAATAATGAAAGATATTGACTCAAGACTCACTTTTCTCTTACACAAAATGTTGTTATAATTATATGTTGGAAATATCGAAAGACGGACACGAATGGAAAGTCTCCCAACCTCTTAATTCTAAATACTTTCATTTATGAATCATTATATCCATACTTTTATGTGAACTCTATAAATTCAATTTTGTGTATTATCTTAATTAATTCAATCAACTTTATTTACTTTCTTCCAATTGGAATTTAATTCTTTGAATCCTTTTTCTTATAGCTTCCTTTACCTTATTGTCCGAACACAAAAATAGAAACATACGATTACTTATACAAAAGTATCATCAACATCAATCCGATTATCTTGTATCAAGGCGATTATTACAACAGCTCTGACATCCTCTTAAACAAGACCAAAAACAGGATTGCACCCATAAATACCTACCATCATCGTGTTGGCCAAAAAACACACACAGGACTCCTCTTATATTCTCTCGAAAGGATTGTATATCCGAAAGAGTAGAAGACGAGCAGACAAGAAGAAGTGTTTCATATAAGAGCTTCTCGAGCAGTGCTCTGTGTGTTACCATATAATGATGCTTCACCCAAAAACAAAATCCTTTTACAACTAGGATGATAGTGGTTTACTGTTACTGTACTGAATGATGCAATGCTGCACATCCTTGGAAGTTTTGGAGAATTCAAAGGATTTCTATGCGGATCTTCATACGAGCTCTGCCGAAATGTTTCAAAATACTCCTTATTCTATAGACAAAATACACACAAGTGCATATCAATTGGAGGGTTGCAAGGACGAACGTAGCTATACCTACCTTTGATTTAACTAAGTCAAAAGGACTGCACTCGTTTCTCTCTATGATTTGCACTATGGAAGTTGAAAACAATTTTCCGGGTAACTTTGTTAGGTTAGGTTCATGTTTTTTTTTTTGACATAGAGTGTGAGAAGAATGACCAAAAATGTTTTAGGTACCCACCCTAAATTCGTACATAACGTTCATATCTAACATACGTACTTTTGGGAAGAGAACTTCAGACGAAATGATACACAACATTTGGCTTTTTGGGAAAAGCATCATTGGGGTTTTGGCTTTTCAGATCTTATTTCCAAAAAGACACAAATATTTTGAGTGCACTTAAATGAATATGTAATGCAGGTCATTTCGTAAGAAAGAGAGAGAGAGATAGTGTCCTGGTAGGAAGTTATATAGTCGAGAACATTGCACAGTTTAAAACACTGACATCATTATTATGCATATGTCAAATGCATATCTTGTTATTTTGAATGTTGTTTACGATCTTAATAATAACATTTCATTTCATTTTATTCACTTTACGAAAGCCTCCTTGCGTTGCAGATTATGGGTCTCATATTTATGGCGTATAAATAATGTTTTTTAGTGCAATAGTTAAATATGCAAATTCAAAAATTTTAAATTAATCTCATTAAAAGGATTGAATTTCATGCCTATGAGAAAGCATTTGATTTGGTATTGAAAATAATGTCTGTAATGGAGCTTATTTAATTAAGTAAACATTAAGGAGTTCGAGCACAGTAAAATTCAAGACATATGTGTATTCCGTATTTTTTATAAATAAAGTTCTTAACTAAGGGACGATATTTTAATTCTTCAGAAAAAAATAACTTTTATAACCATTTCTAAATTACTTTATTCGATTAAAAAAAGTGTTTTAAACATTTTGAAAAAAGAGGCTGAGATACAATCAAGATTAATAACTTACCATTAGGGCCCTTAAAAATTTGAATACGTTTTTTTTTTTTTAAATATGGGTAAAATGGAGATTTAAAGCAAACAAAAAAAAATGCAAAATTGTCTCATTTGCTTATCCATTTGGTACAACTTTCATTTTTACTTTCGAAATATAGGAAGTGTGTAAATGGCAAGCATTGCATTCGTAATGAAATCCAAACTTAAACATGACATTACATTAGTAGAAAAGTTGAAACAAGTGGGCTCACGATTCCGTCCGTCTGTCCTCGACCCTACTGCCCAAACCATTGGGTCGATTGAGAACAAACTATGAAATTCAGGTTTAAGGCTTAAAAACGTTAGGAGTTGAGACTAAATGTAACATTAGTCCTTATACAAATTTGTGTGTCAAAAATTGAAAATTCGAATTTTTTCAAAAACTAACCGATAGATTATTACTAAATGGGCTCAATTTGTTGAAGTTTGCTCTCAATAAAAAGAATAGTTATTAAGTTTCCATAGGAAGTTATTGTAATGGGTTCGATTTGTCAAATTGAAAATGTTGACACTTCTCGACGTTTCGAGGTCCCTAGAGTCGTTGTTGTTTTCGTCGTCCATAGCTCAAGAACCAAAAGAGATATCGACTTCAAATAAATTTTGTTAAATAGATAATAAAGCTGAAATATTCAGAAAGGACCCACAAATAATTGAGTGGGTGGTGTTTAACCATAGGAATTTAAGAAAAAGGTGAACATTTTGGTTAACCCTAAATATCTTACGAACCAATGGCTGTAACGTGATATCAAAGAAGTATATTTTTTGAAAAAAAAAATCCATTTAACGTATTTTTTATAAATCAAAAAAAAACTGACAAAAAAAATTTGTCACCTCTAAAATTTTACGACTAAAATATGATTTCATCTCCAAAACCATTTTGTGCAACGAAAAATAATGTTTTTGACTTTTGATAAAATTTTGAAAAAAATCGAACTGACAGTTTTCTTACAAAAAATTAAAAACCGAAAAAAAATTACAAAAGTTGGTAAAAAAAATGATTTCGACTCAAATATCTTTTCAAAACTTTAAGATAATAGCTTCTAACTAATTTTTACTTATAAGAAATATTGTTTTTAACATTGAGACACATTTTGAGAAAAATCGAATTGACAGTTTTTTTACAAAAAATAAAAACCTAAAAAAAATGTATAAAAGTTGGTAAAAATTGATTTTTAACTCAAATATCTTTTAAAAAATTGTAGATTTTGGCTTTAAATTACTTTTATCTTTCAAAAAATATTGTTGTTAACATTCAGTAAAATTTTGAAAAAAATCAAATTGACAGTTTTTGTACAAAAAATTAATAACCTAAACAAAATTTAACAAAAGTTGGTAAAAGTAGATTTTCGACTCAAATATCTTTTGAAACATTTGAAATATTGGCTTCAAACTAATTTAATCTTATAAGAAATATTGTTTTCAACATTCGATTAAATTTTGAAAAAATCGAAATGACAGTTATCTTACAAAAAAATAAAACTCTAAAAAAAAACAATACTAAAACTTGGTAAAAATTTACTTTCGACTCAAATAGCTTTTCAAAAATTAAAAATATTGACTTCAAACTTGTTTTATTTCAAAGAAAATATTGTTTTATATATTCAGTAATTTTTATATGAAAATTCAACAGTTCGTTTTTTTATAAAAACTAAAATCTGCAAAAAATAGTTCAATATTTTCTAATGAAGTTTAATGTTATAACGTACAAATTTTCACTTCATTTTGAACAAAAGTCCCAACTAAATGTCCCTAAAACTTTTAAAGCTGACGAACAAACTTAATTAATAAAAGACTAATTTTTTAAAGTTATCATTAAAACGGTTTGTTTAATTGAACGTTTTTGCAGTTTTTAACGTTTCAAGGTCTCTAGAATTTAAATAAGAGGCTTTTAAAGAGATGTCTGTGTGAGGTTGACAACTTTGAACACCTACAAAACTCATAAAACATGGTTTATATTAAGACAAAAAAAGACTTCAGGTTTTTTATCTTTTACAAAATGTTGTTATCAATATTTTGTTAATGTTCTTTATTTCTTTATTTATGAAGTGATATTTCCAAAATTTCTTGCTCTATAAAACAGTTTTAATGAGAAGCGAATCGAACATAACTATATTTATTAAAAAATTCAACATAACGTTTTTAAAACATTGATTTGTTGCAAAAAGTCTTAACTCACAAATGAAATAAAAACTAAAACATTTGACATTTCTTCTTAAATTTGTAAATTAGTCCTAGAAATGTTTGGTAATAGGAAAAACTTTAGAATATCGCAGAAAGATATGTTTTATAGTCTTTTTTTATAAAAGTTATGGGCTAAAAAATAAACATGTATTTTTTGTAGGGCCTAGAAAAAACAATAGTGGACCAGGCATTTTTTGAGATTGCCTTATCATTTCAGTCAATATTTTAATCAAAAAATTCTTTTTAGCCCAACAAATACTTCTCTTTATACGAAAGTCAATATATTAAAATCAAATTTTCCTTAAAAACATCTCCAAAATGTTTAAACTCAAGTATTAAGGAGTTCTTTAAAGCTGAATTCGCTAAAGAAATATAAGTCTTATAAGACATTTCTCAACCTTTAATACGTATACGCACTGGACCCTAAAAATCACAAATCGTCAATCTAATACCAAAGCAATACATCAACTCTCTTATCCTGGTTAGTCCAGTAGACGACATTGTCCTTGTGTATACCTATTATTTCAAAACTAAATAGGAATAGACAAAAAATTATTTCTTTTGTACCTTTATTATCCGTTAAGGTTAGGTACCTACTGTCTACTGATGGTAACATAAAATAATAATTATTTTTTCTTTTACAAAGTAAAAATATTAGCTTTTCTAATCCGTCATTGTCACCTACCCCTGTATACCCATCTAGCAATATCCACAATCTTTTTACTTCAGTTACTGCAAATACTACCAACATACATAAATACTAACATAGTTACATGAGAATGTGTGTATGTGTGTACGTAATACTAATATGAAAACGCAGGAAATCCCAATTTCACACTTTGGCGACTTATCTGTACTGCACCAGGACGAGGATTTTATTTTTCATCGTGTCGCAAGCCACATTTTTCTTTTTTTTTCTTCACTCACCCCCGCCCCCTCCTTTGACGTCAGCATTCTCTAGCTCTTCCTTCCTTCCTTCCTGGTCTGCCTTCCTTTTGATGACACGCCTACACCCTGTCTATCTGGGATATTATTGTTTACCCTTCTCATCCACACACGCAACAATGACAATGACAACAACGACGCCAACGACAAACGTTATAAAATCGTTTCAACCATATGTGCCCGTTATGCCCAACCCGTCCACTCATGGTGTCTAAATATCTGCTTGGCAAATGTAAACACAAACAAACGACGACCAACGACAATGTCAACCGAAATCCACTAACTCGCCCCCCATTGAACTTCACACCAATGTATGAACGTAGGCATAACACACTCTGGTGTGTCGAAGGATACGGCGTTGGAGTTGGAGTTGTAGTCGAGTCAGGTCGGCTTTTCGCGCCCTCTCCAGACAGAAGGCTTAAAACTTTAAATGGTGTAAATTACACCTTGCAATGATTGTAATTGCAAACCGGTTACACATACCCACGCGGCAAGGATGACAACGGAGCACACGGTGACGTTGAGGATGTCTTTTTTGCACATCCCTTCCCATAAAACAGAGTTCACATCCTGGAAACATTACGGATTAATATGCTTTTGTTGGTTGCTCAATTTTACCTTGCCTAAGTATATATGTATACATACTCGTATAGTGCCAAAAATTCGCGAGCTTATCTACGCATACATTCATGTTACACCCACATTATTTGTTTAGCTTGCTTTTTCATCCTCGTCCTCGAACTTGTTCCTATCCTCATCCACTTCATCATCACTAAAAACCAAAAACACTGCTGTGCCGTCTCGTTTGTCTGGATCATATGACCTGAAGTTTTCGGCAAGAGAATTGCACCCGCAGGGCAAAAGTTGAGCATAAAATATTCAACAGAAGCCCGCCTGACTAAGATATTCCTTATTATATACGCGCTTATAACATTGTATAACTTTCTATGTGTACCTTTTTCAAACGATGATACCATGGAAGGAGCTTTGATTCGAGATTCGAGAGGAGTCCTTAGGATGATATGGGAAGAGGAAACAAGGTAAACGCACAGGATGAAAGTTCCATATTAGCACGTGCTAATGAGCAATTTTGTAAAGTGATAACATTTTATCCCCGAAGACAATTCATTTTGTGCCGTTCCCAATTCTCATCGTCGTCGTCGGTCGTGGGTCGTGGGTCTTCGTCGTCGTCCTCCCATCGACCAGACCAACAAACAACAACACTAACACCATATCCATTGTACTATATGAG